>NW_027287095.1:7765000-7945000 GCF_022747635.1 Hetaerina americana
AAATGTAAGTATTGTGGGTGGCAGTTTAGTCTGCATGGATTTGAAGACGTTCAAGCTCAAGTTGGCCAACGGGCTGCAACAGTTGCTGAGCAGATAGCAGAATGAATGTGAAGGGTGTATGTAAGATACGAAGCTGATAAGCGCGTTTTGGTCGCTCGTTGAGGTAATAGGATGTGGAGTGTGGGCTGGAAGGATGCTTTCGGGATGGTGCGGATGTGCTTGCGGGATGGGTGTGAGTGCTGGGGATTGTGGAAAGGGTGATTTGGCAGAGGGAGGGGAGCGTGGATCGACAGTGGACGTCTCCGAGGGGGTGTTTTGGTGCTTGGGGATGGATGGAGATCGGCGGGGTGACGCCTCTTCACACTTGCGCGGAATATTCCGCGATGTGATACACCGATTGCCAGTGTTCATTGCAATCTTGTGTTTGGTTTGAGGTTATCAATAGTAAGAATGATTTACCGAACGGGAAGCAGGCAAATCCACTGCAGCTGGACAATGATGAGAATTTCATTGCGCAAGAAAGTACATTGTTGGAATGTGTAGACTTGATTAAATACTTAGGCGTTACCCTCACTCACGACCTCCCCTGGGTGAAACACATATAGGCAATATGTGGACGAGCTAGCAAAAAATTAGGGTTTATCCGACGAGTACTGTGTAAATGTGATGAAAAATTCAAAAATAAATGTTATCTTTCGCTGGTTAGGCCTCATTTAGAATATGCTGCAAGTATATGGGATCCTCACGAAGTTGGATTAATTGCCGAATTGAATCGCGTGCAGCGCAGAGGAGCTAGATTTATAAAACGTCGTTATGATAAACTTAGTAGCGTATCCAAAATATTAGAGCAGCTAATCTGGGAATCACTCACGACGCGAAGGTTAAATTACAAATTGAAACTCTTGCATAGATTGGAATTGCGTCTCTTTAGTGGTGGCAGTTATGTTGAAAATGTATTATTACCCCCATCGTACTACAGTAGGAGAGATCATGCTAGTAAAATTAGAGAGATTAAGTGTTTAACAGATATATTTTAGATGTCATTTTTTCCACGAACGATAAGGGATCAGAATAGCATTGTCCAACCACTTCAAGGTCATATTCGGGTAAAAATTAGTCCGATGTGTATACGCCCCCTGCCATTCCCCCTAGCGGTGGCTTGCAGAGTGCTAAAATATCTAAAAAATCATTTAAAATAATAGTTATCAATGTGACGTGTATCGACTGATATCACTGAGCGTCCTCAGCTGTCCTTAGCTTGATAACATATTTAAGACACATGGGTACTTCCTATGGATTCCTTGTCAATTAATGTGTACATATACACAATACGCTGCCCATTTTAATCAAGTGTTAACCTTTGCTGAATTTTTAAATCTAAAATGAGTCGTGTACGCATGACGTGAAATTGATTTTTTTTATATTGGGCGTTCCTCTGGAGGATCCATGCCGAAGATCGCCCAACTAGCACCACTTCCCCGTGGGTCCACCCTTGGGGTTGCGTATCTCTTGGGAGACGCGGAGGGAGGGAAGGGTTGGCTTCGCCCCCCACCCCCACTCTGCTGGTCCGCAAAACGCCATGGATACAGTTATTTCCGCTCTGCCATTTCCGTTGGGCATGTGGGACGCTTTTGGGGGAACAGTCGTGCCCCGTCGACAGCCAATCTGCCGCGCCCATTGTGCCCCTCCGGGTGCGGGTGGCAGCCTCAGAGAGATGGTGGCCACACCTTGAATGCATTAGACTTGGAATCACTCACGGAGTGATGGTTAAATTACAGATTAAATCTCTTTCATACGTTGAAAGGAGGTCTTTTTAGAAATGATATTGAAAATGTATATTTAATGAGGTATCCTTAGTCCCAGCCTTATATTAGCCTTAGCATATTGCATAAAACTTTGGTGGGTCTCTTGGAAATTAGATTTAAACCTAAAGAGGTGCGTAGTGATGAATATTTGGGAAAAGAGCAATTCCCTCCGGCACGCCTATTGCATCGGGAATACTGAAATGGAATGTGTAGACTCGATTAAATACCTGAGTGTTACCCTCACTCGCGACCTCTCCTGGGTCAAACACATACGGGGAATATGTGTGCATGCCAAAAAATTAGGATTTATTATAAGGAACATTATTAGGAAAATCGTGCCGAGACGATTAAAGAGCAATTCTTTCTTTCGCTAGTTTGGCCTCTTTTAGAAAATGTGGATATTATATGAGATCCTCATGAAGTTGTATCGATTGACGAATTAGATCGCGTGCAGCGTAGAGCTAGAAGCTATATTTGTGAAACTTTATGATAAACTGATCAGGTAAGGTTATTAGGGTAGCTAGGTTGGGAATATCTCACGGAGCGAAGTTTAAAACGACTGATTAAATCTCGAGCTAAAATTGGAAGTGGGTCTCTTCAGCGGTGATGCTGAAAATGTATCAGGTGCATAAGCCATATCGCACTACGGTGGGAGAGATTAATCAAATAAAATGAGAGAGAGTAAGTGTACATAAAACAGAGGCATTTAAGATGGGAAATGCGGTATCCAGGCAAGCTAGGGGGAAAATGTTTTTCCTTTTTCTTTCTAAGTAACCCAGTATTGTCTCATACAGCCTTATTTGTTATCATTTTTGTTAATAACAACTCTCCTATGCGTAGAGAAACGCATATTACCTAGATAATTTAGCGCGTGTACCTGTTGTTGTTATGATCTACATTATTTGAATTATTTTGCATAAAAAGGGATATTGGAAACCCCAAAACTACGAGTATAGGTACAGTAAATAGGAAGAGGACAAGGAACCCATAGATTACAAACAAAATGATTACAATGATAGAAGAGAAAAGGAAATGGAAGAATGCCAATACAAATTTAAATAAAAAGCAGTGTAAATATTAAAATAATAAATTGAGGAGGATAACCAATAGAGCAAAAGAAGCGTGGAAGACAATGCAAGGATATGGGAAGTTTGCCGGGAAAGGGTGAAATGGTGCACTATTCAGGAAGGTTAGAATACTGTCGGGGAGTAGGAAAGGAAAATATCTGCAAAAAATCAAAGAGAATTCAGGAAAAAATATTAGTTGAGCGAGGGAAGTTCCAAGAGAGTTGGGATTAATATATAGAGGAACTTTCCGATAAAGTCATCAGGACAGGAAGATTAAAGATAGAGAACATGACGTAGATGAGGATAGCTTATATCCAGGCTTACTCGGTGGCGAGATAGAAAGGCCATTAAGAGAATTGAAATTTAATAAGGTCCTGGGGTTGGGCATAATTACCGCGGAACCACTTAAAGCTAGGATAAGGTAAGAGGAAGAGTTTCTATGGTCTAATTAGAACTATTTATGAGGGAGGTATTCGGCCGGAAGACTTCGTCAGATCAGTGTTAGTTCCTGTTCCAAAAAAGGGAAAGCCATGGAAATGTAAGGCTTTTAGGACAATAAGTTTTATTTTCCACGCGCCTAAAGTGGTTCTCAGAATCATCTATAAGATGATGGAGAACAGGGCAAATGAATACTCAGGGAATGGTCAGTTTGAGTTCAGGAAGAGGAGAGGGGCGCGTGATGCCATTGCAGTAATGGGAGTAGAGATGATCATAGAATACGAATAGAGATGATCATAGAATAAATACAATGAGGACGTATTTATCTTTTTCGTAGATTTAGAGATTGGTAGAATTGATGAATGAAATTAAAGAAAGCAGGAGTGGAATGGAGGAATAGAAGACCTATCCTCAACCTATTTATGTCTCAAACAGGTCAGGTACGACGACTGGATGAATGGGGGTTTGGATGGGGAATATTTGGGAGAGGGGTAAGACAGGGGTCTCCATTATCACCTCTTCTATTCCACACATACGCAAGTGGAGGAATGGTTGAAGAGGCCTGGGGAGAACTGGAGATTGGAATGAAAGTCGGCGGGGAATGCATAAAATCAGGCTTTCGGATGATCAAGATTTAATTTTTCATTCGGCCAAGTGGTTGCTAACATTGCCAACTGCATTGGAAAGTCGGCACGTTAGTTGTGGGGTCAGAATAAATGTTAACAAAACGTAGGTTGTGCGGTTTTCCAGAGAGGAAATGGCTAAGGTGGATATTTAATTATGAGTTAATACACTAATGCAAGTGGAACCATTTCCCAATATCGGAAGTGTTCTGGACCAAAATGGTCAAAGCAGTAGGGAAATAAGACGGAGAGTTGAGCCAGGCAAAGAAGCTTCCACAAGGAGATGAGAATTGATGACAGGGACGTTGATAAGGATGTTAAGACCCGTTAGAACTTTGTATATGGAGCGTGGTTTTGTGTGGCGTGGAAACATGATCATTGAAGCCGAATGTTAGTCGTAGATTTGAGGCTTTTGAAATGTGGTTGTGGAGAGGAATGGAGGAGGTGAATTGGACAGAAAGGAAAACAAAGAGAAAGTGGTAGGCTTGGTGGGGAAGGATAGAGGATTGTTGGAAGAAATCCAAAGGAGGCAGGGAAGAGCGTTCTCACTGCCAATGGGATTTTGAATACTTAAAGAGGGGAGGACGTCAGGAAATCAAGGAAGGGATAGGATAGGGATCCTGGAATGAATGAAGGAAGGAAGTACGTGTATGTGGAATTGGAGAGGGGCTTGTTTTAACGTTGGATGTCAGGTTGTGTTCGGTTAAGAGATGCAAGGGATTCCGCAGATTAAGTGTAGAACAGGTATATTTGAGATGTCATTGATCTGAATAGAATAACGTTTGTCCGACCACGCTAGGAGGGAAAGGTGTTTTGGGTCAAGGGGAGCCTGGTGAGGAGTCACCCCCTGCAATACTCCCTAGTGGTGGCTCGCAGGGTACTAAATACATTTTTTAAATAAATAAAGTTATCGCTGTAGCTTTGTTCTATCAAAAACCTACCTTAACTGTAAGAGTACCGATTATAATAAAAATGTATTATTACTAAAAATTAAGAACAAGCCAATTTGTTGTTTCCCGCTGGTTTGTTAGGCATTCCCTGCCACACGCCTTGGCGGTGTCTTGCGGGTACTACGTCGATGGAGAGATGGAAATACTGGTAGGGTGTTTTTGGCGCCGTGTATAAGGGCATAATTTCAGGACGTAGATGGGGAGGCTAGCCATTTTGAGGTGGATCTTGAAATGGGCATATTTGACGGAGTGCCAATTATTGACGGAGTGCCTTGGTTGGGAGCCACTCGAAGCTCGTTGGTTGAATACACGACTAAAACCATTGGAAAAACACTATTGATTTGAGATTAACGGTGAAACAGAGTGGAAGTGCATATAGAGCTGCATTTCATTATAGGCGATGGACTGCATTTGATGTGGAGAAGATAATCTTACGTAAGACAAGCTTCTCTTAACTAAGATAAGCTTGAACAAGTGATAGAGTTTTCCCTGGAGAGATGAATAAATAAATATCTATATATATTATTTTTAATTTATCCCTTTCAGTACCCTGCAAGCCACCTATAGGGTGTGTGGCAGGGGGTGAATATACACCGGACTAATTTTGACCCGAATATGACCCTACTGCGGTCGGAAAATGTCATTCTTATCCCTTATCGTTCGTAGAAAAAGCTGCATCTTAAATCTATCTCTTCTGCGCTTAATCTCTCTAATTTCATTGACGTGATCTCTCCTACCGTAGTACAGTGTGATAGAGGTAGAGACATCCAATTCATGCAAGAGATTTCATCTAAAATATACCCTATATTTATATATAAGGGAATATTTTGGCGCTTGTGATGTGTCTGATTCTGTCTTCCCCACCTCTCCTGTGTTCGTCCTGTCTTTGTGTTCCTATCCCTTTTCTTTATATTATTTCCTTAAGAATGAATATATATACACACACATATATATATATATATTATATATATATATATATATATATATATATATATGTATACGTATATATTATATGTATGTGTATATGTATATATATATGTATATATTATATGTATATATATGTATGTATATATAATATATATATATATGTATATATTATATGTATGTGTATATGTATATATATGTATATATTATATGTATATATATATGTATGTATATATATAATATATATATATATATGTGGAAACCATGGATCACGGATGAGATGATTAGAAAGATGGATGAGCGGCGAGAATAGAAGAATGTAAATACAGAATTCGGCAAAATAAAGTACAAAGAATTGAACAATAAATTGAGGCGGGCAACAAATAAAGGAGGAAGAGGCTATATGGGCTGATTCGTAGTATTCATGAGGAAGGAATCTGGCCGAAAGACTTTGTGAGATCAGTTTTAGTTCCTATTCCGAAAAAAGGTAAAGGCTACATCATGTGAGGACTACAGGACGATAAGTTTGATATCCCACGCAGCTAAAGCTGTTCTCAGGGTCATAAACAAAAGGATTGAGAGTAGGGCAAATGATTACTTAGGGGATGATCAGTTTGGGTTTAGGAAGGGGAGAGGTACGCGTGATGCCATGGCAGTAATGAGATTATTAACCGAGAGGAATATAGAACAAAACCAGGAGGTATTTGTCTGTTTCGTAGATTTCGAAAAAGCGTTTGATAGAGTGAATTGGGAAAAACTAATGAGTATATTGCAGAAAATAGGAGTAGATTGGAGGAATAGGAGGCTAATCCGCAATCTTACATGTCTCAGACTGCTCAGGTGCGAGTGGGGAACGGGGAGTCCGGATGGGCAGCGTTAGGAAGAGGTGTAAGGATGGGTTGCCCATTATCACCGTTGCTGTTCAACCTGTATGCAGATGAAATGATTAAAGAGGCATGGGAAGAACTGGAGGCGGGAATGAAAGTGGGCGGGGAATTGGTAAAATCAGTTTGGTTCGCTGATGACCAAGCTTTAGTTTGTCAGTCAGCCAAGGGATTGCAAGCATTGCTGAGTGAATTGTAAATTCATTGCGACAGGTATGGAATGAGAATCAATATTAATAAAACAAAGGTTATGCGATTTTCTAGAAAGAAAAAGGCTAAGATTAACATTAAAATAGGAGGGCAAAACTAGAGTAGGTAGAACAGTTTACATATCTCGGTAGTGTTTTGGACCAACACGGTCAAAGTAGTAGGGACGTAAGAAAAAGAATTGCGCTAGGCAAAGAGGCTTTCACAAGGAGGAGGGAGTTGATGACAGGGACGTTGAATGAGGATGTTAAGAAAAGACTCGTAAAAACTTTGATATGGAGCGTAGCCATGTGCGGCGCGGAAACATGGTCATTGAAGCAGGAGGATAGGCGTAGACTGGAGGCTTTTGAAATGTGGGTGTGGAGAAGAATGGAGAAGGTGAAATGGACTGAGAAGAAAACAAATGAGGAAGTACTTGGTATGGTGGGCGAAGGGAGGGGTTTGTTGGGAGAAATCCTATGGAGGCAGGAAAAGTGGATGAAGGGGGTGTTGACAGGCTACATCATGTGAGGACTAGAGGACAATAAGTTTGATATCCTACTATCGAACTATTTGATATAGTGGGATGTTGAAGACTGTGGTAGAGGGGAGAATGTTGGGCAAAAGAGGAAAGGGAAGGAACAGGATAGGGATGTTGGACGGGATGAAGGGAGGAAGAAAGTACTCAGAGATGAAGAGGGACCTGATATAGAGTAGGATGGTGGATTTTGTGTTTTGTTAGGAGTAAGAAAATGTTTGTTTGGTAGTTGTGTCCATCCAAAAACCTACTTTAACCGATAGATTACCTTAAAAAAAAATATATATATATATATAATATATACACACTATATATATATATAAACTATATATATATAAACTATATATATATAATATATATTATATATATTATATATATATAATATACACACACATACATGTATACATAGTGTGTAAAAAAGGAATGGCGCTAGCGGAATGCAATCGGAAGAAAACCACAGATGGCAGATAGAAATTGCACAAACTTAAAATAGCGAATCTTTTATGCTTGGAAATGGAGCCCACCTTACGACGGACGTTAGGTTAGGACTAAAGAAGAGGCAGGAAAAAAATTGGAGGCAACGGGAAATGTGATTCTTCCGAAGAAAAATGAGGTTGGTTTGATAGGCAGAGTAATAAATGGTGCAGTACTTCATAGAATTGGTGAATAGAGGAGCCTAGACACACGTGAGGGAAACGTTGGACGCATTCTGAGGCACGAAGGCTTACTCAAGGTAATAATTGATGGTTCAGTAGAAATGGGAGGAATTTCGGAGAGTAAACCCAAGTCTGGACGAAGAGAAGCAGCTAATGGAAAATGTCGACGCAAGAATCCACTAACGGATCAAAGAGATTCGTAGATTGGACCAGGACAATGGTTTGGAACCCTGCACTGATTCTGGGATTCGTTTGTGAGTCATTGTAATGATGATCAAGCTTGTTGCAAAATCACGACAGGGTGTAAGATGAAAGTGACATCCAATCAGAGCGACGCATTGATTAAGAATCGCTGTGTTCTCACTGTACTCGTGGAAATCAAATTTCCATAAGATAAAAATTTTACAAATTGTAAATGAAAACTAATTACAGTAATGGCTAAACACCGCCTGCCACACTCCCTCCCGGCGGCTCGTAGCTAGGGTGATATGTGGATGGCGCCGGTGGCACCCAGTCAAGCCACGCACTCCTCCCCCCACCCACGCCCCCCTCCCTTCCCTCCCACGCTCCCTGCGTATGAAGGCACTCCCCCCATCTCCCCCTTGCCATACCCCTACCCTCCGACGCGCGCGCGCCAATCTCTGGCGCGAATCAATAAAGTGGCCACCGCCGGAAATAACGGGGGGGCGCGCCGAATAGTGGGCGAGGGGGTGGTGTCACATGGTGGTGATCCCCTTGGGTGGGTGGCGCGCGTGTTCGCTGACCGCAGGGGGGGGGGTCGGTTGCGGCGCAGGAGGGGCGATGAATGGGGCCCCGACGGGAGTGCCTCCCCGCGTGTCAGGTTGGAAATGACACGGTTCGCGCCCACACCACCGTGGCGCGATCGTCGCTGCGTGGGAGGCGCTGCTGTGGTGCGTGGTGGCGCACGCGCTGGGGCCGACGGCTCGTCTCGCAGCAGCGGGAGGGAGGCCGTTCCCTCCGCCGGGGAACGCACGTCTGCATCCTCCCTCCCCTCTCCTCAGTCCCTCACCCCCCCCCCCCTGTGGGGGAGACTGGAGGGATTCGCGAGGGCCAGGACCTTCTCCCTCCTTCGTCAGTCGTCCTTCTCCTCTTCATTTCATTTCTCAAAGAGATTTGTCGACAGTTATTTTCGTTTTATTTTCATTCAAATTTACCTAAAACGACATTGGTAAGTCCTCTCTTCTTCATTTGTCTCCATTTGCCCGAAATCGCTTGCCAAAAGTGTCATTTATAGCTTTCAAGACGTGTTGAGTAATCGTTTGAAACTCATGATAGAGTTTCAGGTGTCACTTCTTGGAGGTTGTACATGTCCATGAAATTGGAAGGGACGAGTAAATTTCATAAAATTTTATTGTTTGGGACAGCCGCGATTCAGTATCCCTAGGTACAACGAATTTGTCGGTTGGGGCCCCTATTTATATGTACAATGCCAGGGTTGGGTAGCAGGATTGATTTGAAACGGAAATAGTCGTATTGGCGTCACTGTGGCAAACGGGCGGGTGGGTGGGTGGTTCTGCGTAGGAGGTGTGAGACAATGTAACACGGTGGGAGGGGGGGCAGCGGTGAGTGGGGGAGGGGCTCGTTGGCAGCGGCTCTGGGGGTGGATGACGAGGGGGGAGGAAGGTTACGGTTGCAGGGTGTGGACTTGTGTTTTTAGGGTCATTTGGGCTTAGGGTAATGAGAAGGCTTGGGGACATATTAGTTCGTTGTATTTGCATGCGTCTACCAGGGATGCCATTTGGTCCCTAATTAGGGTCCTGAATCCTCTTTTAGGAAAGTCCCTCTTAAAGCCCTTTTTTTACGAAAAGTCTTTGAATGACGAGCATCGTCAACGCTGGTGTGACACTTGGTAATTAGAATTAAACTTAAAAAAATGCATAGTGATAAGTTTTTGGAAAAAGAGCAATTCCCTCCCGAACACCTACTGCATTGGGAACACCGAAATGGAATGTGTAGACTCAATTAAATGTCTATGCGTTACCCTCACCCACGATCACCTCTGGGTGAAACACATATGTGGACAAGCTAACAAAATTTGGGATTAATTAGAAGAGTTAAATGCGATGAAATGGTCAAAGAGAAATGTTATCTTTCGCATGTTAGGCCTCGTTTACAATATGCTTCAAGTATATGGGACCCTCACGAAGTTGGATTGATTGCCGAACTGCGACGCGTGCAGCGTAGGAGAGCTAGATTTGTAAAACGTTGTTATAATAAACTTATTAGCGTATCCAAAATATTAGAGCAGCTAGGTTGGGAATCACTCACGGAGCGAAGGTTAAATTACAGATTGAAGCTCATGCATAATTTGGAAGGAGGCCTCTTTAGCAGTGATGTTGACAATGTATTATTACCCCCTTCGTACTACGGTAGAAGAGATCATGCTAATAAAATTAGAGAGATTAAGTGTAGAACAGATAGATTTAAGATGTCATTTATTCCACGAACGATAGGGGATCATAATAACATTGTCCGACCGCGGTAGTGTCATGTTCGGGTAAAAATTAGTCTGGTGTGTGTTCATCCCCTGCCACAGACCCTAGGGGTGGTTTGCAGGGTACACCAATAAATAAAGCGTGGCAGCATTATTGCAAGGGGTCACCTACTTTGAATCAAAACTTCATACTCCTTGTTCACTCAGCTCTCCTCAGCACTGACCAACATTTAGTATTCTCTTAAAGTAGAACCTCTATTGCAAATACCTTAGGCATGTTACCCCGATTTTTGATATGTTGTTAATTTTTCTTTTTATTAGTATTGATTAGCATTACCGTTAGGGCAAAATAATGGCATCGTCACATTTAACATATTCATATGATAATGTAACCAGTCACGGCCATATCGAAATTTAACACCGTATTTAAGAGGCATTTTAGAACACGATATATTGTTTCAACGAATTTAATCGAGAATATAAGGCGGATATTCATGATCGAACTTCAAAATGTATGGAACTTCTTTCTCCGTAGACGTTATCTTTTCAACAATGTGGTAACTCAGCCCGCCGTTGACAGCAGGCAATTTATTCATGTCTCTATACATTTTCTACTGAACATGAAGATGATTCCTGATGTTTGTTATATTAAAAACTATGAAAAGCTCAATGATTTTATGACCGCACGATTTGTATCACTCACGTCAAACATTAGAAATAAACTAAATTCTCTAACGATAAAAGCGTCACTCTAGGACTCAGCAGATTGCGTCGAAAACCATTGTTCAATCTTTTGAATGACGTCATATGTATGTCAAATCTCTAACCCCGCAATGGTTTTTTCAGCTGTTGGATAAAGAAAAGTCGCTTGGGGCGAGACCTGGAGAATGGAGCGGATGTGGCAAAATTTAAAAGCCGCATTGCTTTAATTCCTTAACCGCACCTCTAGATAAGTGAGCAGGTGCATTGTCGGTAAGGATACGGATGCCTTCTCTTATAATACCGCGCCGTTTGTTTTTCACATCATCACGCAAGTAGTTCAGCAGCGTGCAGAAAGGCACCAGTGATGTCCTGACCCTTCTCCAGGTATTCTGTTAAGATGACTTCACGAAAGTCCCAAATAACAGACGGCATGACCTTCCCTGCGGTCTTCTCCACCTTAGCCTTCTTAAAGGGGAGTGAGTCGCTGTGTTTCCACTCCTAGCTGATCTCTTAGGTCACTGGATCACTTTGATAGACCCATGAGATCCAGTATTACCAGGTGACCGAAAAATTCTACTTCTTCCTGGTCCGAAAGATTCAGCATCTCCCTTGACAGGTCGCGCGACATGTTTGCTTCTGAAAAGGAGTCAGTAGTCGTGGAACCCAGCGTGCTGACACCTTTGACACATGCAGTTCTTCGTGAATAAAATTCCACACACTGCCGTAACTAAGATCAATTTCATTTATGATCATTTTGATCACTGCTCTTCGCTCTAATAGGATTAAGTCCTCCATTTTCTTCCCTGTGACAGCTCGTCCGTGAGTAATGGTCTTCCACTTCTTGAATCGTCTGGGAGGGACATTAGACCATTTAGAAAATTCCTTTTTCACCGAACGACAGTGTCATATGACGGGCTGTCATTTCTATACAGCCATCATTTCATCGTGGATTTGCGGGGCACACTAACCTTTCAAATTAAGGAACTTAATAATAATAATACATTTAATATGTCCAGCGATCAAATTGTTACAACTGTTACACTTGATATAAGACACGTCAGGGCAAAGTAACAAAATACATACAATTGATTGAAGACACATATCAGGCATTATTAGTAAATTCAGCAATCGAATAAAACATTTTTAATTTGAAGAACCGAAGTAGATTGACTTTAATTGCAGTCACTCTTTTTTGGGCCTTAATCTCAGCTGGGAGTTTATTATAAAGTTGAAAGCCCATAAAATTTGGGCCAGCACCTGCATTTTTTGTACGTACATGTAAAACGTGCAGCTGCTCATTCTGCCTTGTAGAATATTTGTGGGTATCACAATTTTTCACATACTCAGATTTCTTTTTGCATGTGCTACTACATGAAAAATATAAATGCATGGCCCTGACAATCCATTCAATTTTTTAAACAGGGGACGGCAAGGGGCATTGTGTTTTGCAAAACTCATTAGCCGAATGGCTCTTTTTTGGACCCTGAAAATGGCCAAGGTCTTAGATGATGAACCCCAGTAAAGGATACTCTAGGTGATGTGAGAATAAAATTCACCATAGTATAGTGCACAGAGAACAGCTGCTTGAACTGTAGATCTAATGGACCTTATTAAATAGCAGGCCGAGCTAAACTTATTGGTTAAAGTACTTATGTGTTCATCCCAAGAGATTTGAAAATTGATGTGGAAGCCCAAACATTTGGTACTGCGTAATAGCACTGGGAACTTCTATCTTCTCTATACTCTGAGCTACTCCAGTTTACGGCTTCCTGAAACAAAAAAATGAATATGAATAGCTGTAATTTACAACATTTTGTACATAAGGATAGATTAATCTGCTAAATGAATTTCATCCTGAAATATCATTTATTTCTTAATGAAAATTACTTTAAAATGATACCTCCACTGGGTAGAGCATTACGTAGGGTAGCGTAGTTCAGAAACAGCTTTTTCTACGTGCTCATTGTATCGTGCGTGGTAAAAAAGTATAGCTTATATTTTGTGAGCTGGATAAAGCGGCTATTCTTATCTGTGGTTAGCCAGTTATAGCCGTACATTTCTGTGCATTTATCTCAGAATTGATTACAAGAAAATAAGAATCATATGACTTATTGAATGAAATCTCCTTATTTCGATCCCTTTCTCGATGGCTTTTTCTCTATTTTCCTTGGTCAAAATTTTCTGGAAAACGACTTTAAAGATTTTCATCAAATTTGGCATCTCTTCATGAGGTCGGATTGATTGCCGAATTGGATCGCGTAAAGCGTAAAGGAGCTATAATTATGAAAAGGTGTTATGACAAACTGAGTAAAGTATCAAAGTTATTAGAGGATCTAGGTTGAGAATCAGTCACGGAGCGAAGGCTAAATTACAGATTGAAGCTCTTGCATTAATTAGAAGGGAGTCTCTTCAGCGATGATGCGAACATGGTGGCCCCATCGTATTTCATTAGGAGAGATTATGTCAATAGAAATCGCGGGATTAAGTGCGGAACAGATATATTTAAGATTTAATTTTTCCCGTGAACGATAAGGGATCAGAATAATATATTGTTTGTCCAACCGCGCTAGGAGGGAAAGGTGGTTTGGGTCTGATAAGCCGTAAAGGAACCACCGCGAGGGTGTCTGGGCGCACACACCCTAGCGGCGGCTCGTAGGGTACTAAATAAAACTAAGGCTAGAACTAAATCTGCTATCATAAAACTACAATGCTACAAAGTAAGTTCTATTTCTATAAATTTTATTCTGAAAATTGCCATTATGATTTTGAAGAAGGGAGGTGGAAATGCCGACTTCGCTGAGCGTTAATTCACTTATTTATTGAGGTCCCCGACCTAAGAGTTCGATTGCCAATACGGAATATTGTCAATTATATATTTATGTCTTTGTTTATGACATATTTGTTCCAACCGAGATGGAATTAAGTGGATTGACATATATTCTTGCCAAACTTCTTCATGAAAATTGAATGCTTAAGTCTAGGGTAATCTCCAAGGGACTAAAAAGTCTCTCTAGTTGAAGGTGGTGAAGTTCATCATCACGACAAATTGTATACGAGTGATGTATACTTGTGCTCCGCGAAGGCCAAAAACAAGTACATTTTAAATTTGCATATCGTAAACCCCTTGTTAGTTCCCATATAGCCCCTAGGGAATCCCCTTGCATAATCCCCAGAGCTCTGCCGGTGGGAGAAGTGATAAATACTCCCGGTAAGGTCACTTATGTCAGACAGGTTGAAGGGTAGGACCCAGGCGAAAGGTAGTCCGCGCAGCGTCTGTTCCTCAGTGAGGCGGACGCAAAGGTTTCTGACCCAAGTGGGGTTGCCGTTTGGGTGATGGTGTCAAACTAAAAACACTGTTCAGGAAGGAAATGGGAAACTATCTTAATTATTTATCCCAATATATACAATTGGAAAATTATGAGAAGGATTCCTGGCAACCTCGGGACGCGGTAAACTGGGTCGTGTGCCGTGAACGGGAGCGGGAAATAGAAGACTTCCGCGGTCGTCATTACACGAAAACCGTGCAAAGCGAAAGATGCGACAGCAGCAGAGGATACGCAGAAGAGGGTCAAACCAGTTAGAATATGGACTTGGAATGTCAGGATAGGGAAATTGGTAAACCTAAATTCGGGGTCAAAGAGAGGAAGTATAGATAAGGGATATAGCCAGGTAAAATGGAAGGATAGCGGAAATTTCGGAGCGATAATTATAGCCTCATAATGTGGAGACGAAAAGAGGTAGCGAGGAGTGGCTATAGAATTGAACAAAACTCCAGCTAGAAGCGCAGTAAAAATATAGCAGTAGCGGAGAGAAAGGATTATTAGTAGAAATGAAAGCTGTACCAAAGAACTTGGTCAATATATACTTGTCTACATGCCAGCATATAACCATAGGGAGGAAAAAATTGACAAGGTATACGATGAATAAGAGTAAACAGTTGCAAGTTCCCCGAGGCAGTAAAATTTGTTTGTCACGGGGGATCGGAAGGTAGTGATGGGAGAAGGGAGAGATTGGAGTGAGTTAGAAGATTACAACTCAGGAATAAGGAATGACCGAGGGTAAAGTGCGATGGAGTCCTTCGGAAGATGTGGGTTTAATCATCAAAAACACGTGGTATAAACACCACAAACAGGTGTAGGTATTCTCGGAAAATGCCCGGGGAAAAGCTATCAGAAAGCTATCAGCCATCATATTATGCCTAGGCACAGATTTAGGAGCGTGAGAATTCGCACAGTTTCCCGGGAGCGGATTTAGATAATAATTTAGTACTGAAGAAGTGTGGCGTCAGGTTCAAGAGGATAAAGACGGCAAGTTGGAGGCGGAAATGGAATGTAGAAGCATTAATCGATGCGGCAAGAAAGCTACCTGGAGGCAAAGCAAAATTCATGAGCGAAGACTGCGGAGACGGGTGTATTGGAAGAAAGAAGGCGGGTTAAAAACGGGTATCGAAAACAGCAAATGAAATAAAGAGAAATAAAGAAGAGTTTATCGCTCTGGTTTAGTCTTTTTGAGCGTTACTTGTGTAAATACGAGGTGTGTTCAGAAAATAACGGGAATTTTTAAGTTTCGTGGGTTTGGAGAGTCCGATTGTCAAAAATATTTTATTATGTTGGTATTCATGCCCCTAAATTATGTTAGCATTTTCAGCTGTATTCATTGTCTATAATTTGTCTGTTGCTGCCGCTCTAAGGTTACACGTGTTTTTACGAGCTCGTTGATTTTCGTTTGTTAAAAAGAAATGGATAAAAGAATTTGTATCAAGCCTTATTTTCGACTTCATGTCCGTAAACCCATGTTTCTTCCCCTGTCAAAACACGTTTGAGTTATTCTGCATCGTCGTTGACTTCATTCAGCGACTCCTGAGCAACTTCCATTCGCCGCTGTTTTTGTTGTTCAAAATTTAACAATTTTGGAACAAATTTTGCTCTCACGCGTTTCATACCCAAAACATTTGGAAATATTTCATGGCATGAGCCAACGACATGCCAACATCATCAGCGACTTCTCTGATTATTGTTATTCGGCGATCATTCATAACTATTTCTTTCACTTTTTCCAACGTTGTCATCGGTTGTTGATGTGCTGGGACGCACGGGGTATTAGCGGGGTTCGTCGTCTTCAACGTCTTCACGGCCATCTTGGAAACCCTTATACCCATCGTAAACTCATTTTTTACTCATAGGACACTCACCATAGGCCTTTGTTAACATTTCACTTACTTTTTTACTCTTTATTTTATTTTTTACGCAAAATTTTATAAAAAATTCTCTGATCCATTTTTTTTAACGAACGAAAATCGCCGAGCTCATAAAAACACGCTTAACCTTAGAGGTGGCAGCAACAGACAAAGTAAACAACGAATACAGCTGAAAATTGTATCATACTTTATGGGCATGTATACCCACATAATAAAAAAAATTGACACTCGGACTCTCCAAACCCGCGAAATTTAAAAATTCCCGCTATTTTCTGAACGCAACTTGTAAAAGCACATGCGGTCCAGCTGACCAGACATGAGATCAGCAGTTCAGGCTTATCAAAGCGTAAGATAATACGATCGTCAATTGAGTACATATTACGTAGATGCAGGCGTATACCGGTTGAGCAATACATA
The DNA here is from genome assembly GCF_022747635.1 of Hetaerina americana. Taxonomy (NCBI): domain Eukaryota; kingdom Metazoa; phylum Arthropoda; class Insecta; order Odonata; family Calopterygidae; genus Hetaerina; species Hetaerina americana. The sequence continues at coordinate 7,781,843 of NW_027287095.1, forward strand.
AAAGGCTGGGAAGGAGACAAAAAGAAATGAAATAAGCACCACGAAGAGCGTATAAAAATAATTAAAATTATAAAATAAATTAGAAACAACCATATAATTTTAAAACGAAATACAACTCATTACCTACCTGTTTAATTTGAACTAATCAAGATAAGTAAACAGAAGCAGTTCATAGGAAAAGGACAAAAAACCATGGATTGAAGACAGAAGTATAAAGAAAAGGAAAGTTAGAAGGAAACGAAAGAATGCGAAGAGAAAATAAGGAAGACGTAAGTACAAAGAATTAAAAATTGAACCGAGGAGGAAATATTGATAGGGCGAAGGAGGCGTGATGGAAGACGCAGTGCGGGGATGTGGAGTATGCAGTGGGCAGTTAAAACGGGTGCACTGTAGAGAAAGGAGGAGGATTTAGTGGGAGTTAAGAAGGAAAAGCCTGTGCACACTATGGAAGATAAACCAAGAAAATAATAAATTTAGTCGGGAAGAAATCCCGAGGGATGGAAAAATACACTTAGATGATACTTATTGTACAATATCACGCCAGCGAATTAGATATTGAGAGAGGGCATGGCATAGAGGAGGATAGCTTTGGATCAGGTATACTTGATTGCGAATTAGAAGCGGTATTTAGGGAATGGAAATCAAAGAGAGTCAAGGGGATAGGTAGCATCCCCGCAGAACTAGCCGAGGGCATAAAAAAAACGTGGTAGCTTAGTCTTTATGGGTTAATTAATTTATGGCTGAGGTTCGGAAGATCCCGTCATCTGTTGGTCCCATCTAAAAAAATAAAAAGGCAACCGCATGTGAGGACAACGCTAAAATAAGTTTGATTTCGCTCGCAGCTAAAGTGGTTCTCCAGATCATCAGTAAGAGGAGGGCAAATGATTACATCATTCGTTCATACATTGGACCCTGCAAGCCACCGCGAGTGTGTGTGTGTGTGGAAGGGAATGATTACCAGACACCAGACTACTTTTAAAATAAAATACTTTTTCATCCTAGTGCGGTCGGGCAACATTATTCTGATACCTTACCGTTCGTGGGTAAAATTTTATCTGTTCTACACTTAATCTCTCTAATTTTATTTACATGATTTCTCCTACCCTATTACGATGGGGGTAATAATACATTTTCAACATCACTGCTAAGGAGATAATCATTTCCAATTAATGAAAGAGATTTAATTCGTAATTTAACCTTCGCTGAGTAACCCAGCCTAACTCCTCTTCTTACGTATTATGGATACACTACTAAGTTAATCATAACAACCTTTTATAAATCTAGCTCCTCTTCGCTGTACGCGATCCAATTCAGCATATAATCCATCTTCATAAGGATCCCATTTCCTTACAGCATATTCTAAATGAGGCCTGACTATCGAAAGATAATATTTATCTGTGACCTTTTCATCACATTTACCCATTACTCTTCTAATAAATCCTAATTTTTTATTAGCTTCTCCACATATTCCCCGTACATGTTTCATCCAGGAGAGGTCGGGTCCAGTGATGGCAACGCTTAAGTATTTAATCGAATCTACACTTTCTATTTCGGTATTCCTAATTCGGTGGGCGTTTAAATTAAAATTTAAATTAAATGGGACATTGAAATCTCCACCTATTATAATGTCTTAATCGTTGTTTGGCGATCAGAAACATTTAATTCTCTGGTCTAGTTCTTATACAGAATTACATGTCTTTCGGCGGCCTATAAAACGCGCATTCTTTTGGATTCAGGACTTTAAATTGAACACCAAAGGCTTTCCAAACCTTTACCTGTGATTACCTCAGTCTTGCTGGCCCAAGAAGTTTTACTGCAATGAGGACACTGCCCCCGATTCCAGTTTTTATGATAATATCTGCGCCTGTGCTTTGAATAAGGTGATGATATTCAGCGACTTCATTTGTTAAACTTCGGAAATTAACTACTAAAACTGAGGATGTTTCTTTGAAATCACGGTTACTTTAATTTTTTACGGTGATCGTTTTCTTATTATTGTCGGAACCTGTGTGAAATTTTCTGTCCTGCACTACCTGATTCGTATTAAGTGAACTATTGTATGCATCTCTAGCATTGACCCTACTTCATTTGGGGTATAGTCAGCTTGGAATCAAATAGGGGAGAGGCACGCGTGATGCCGTATATGGTCATTAATGTATAGTAACATAGAATACAATGAGGATGCGTTTGTCTGTTACATAGATTTGGAGAAAGCGTTTGATAGAATGAATTGGGTAGAAATAATGAATATGTATCGCAGAAAATAGGAGTAGATCGGAGGATTAGGAGACTTATCTTTTACCTATACTTGTCTCAGACTGCTCAGATGCGAGTGGTGAACGGAGAGTCGGAATATGCAGTGTTAGGAGGAAGAGTAAGATAGAGGTGTCCATTACCGCCGATGCTGTTCAACATTAAAATAAATTGAAATTGATTGAATATGCTAGGAGAAAACAGGAGTTAAGAATGAAAGTTGGCTTTGTCGTGAATTTTGAGACGTTTGAAAGAGTAAATTGGGTAAATTTAATGATGTACTATAGAATATCGGAGGGGCAGGATGTCTCACTTTGCTCAGGAATGTTGAGCGTAATGTGGGAATGGCAATTGTTTGGAAGAGAAATGCAACAGGGAAGTCCACTGTCATGCTTTTCAGCGAATGCGTGGAGGAAATGGTTAAACATGTGAGGGAATATCCAGTATCCACCGGAAGTTACTCATCAAGCACCGCAGAGCTACGTTAAAAATCTACCTGAAACGATATACTATAGTATGACAAACTGAGCAGCGTATCAAAATTATTAGAGGATCTAGGTTGGGATTCACTCACGGAGCGAAAGCCAAATTACAGATTGAAGCTTTTGCATAAATTGGAAGGATGCCTCTTTAGTGATGATGTTGAAAATATATTATTAGCCCCAATATACTACGGTAGGAGATCATGTCGATGAAATTAGAGAGATTAAGTGCAGAACAGATAGGTTTAAGAAGTAATTTTTTCCACGATCGATAAGCGATCAGGATAAAATACCGTTTGTCCGACCACGCTAAGAGGGAAAGGTGTTTTGGGTCAAGGGTAGTCTGGTGTGTAATCGCCCCCTGCCACACACTCTAGCGGTGGCTCGAAGGGCATTTGATATTTTGATATTTTAGTAACCTGCAAGCCACCGCTAGGGTGTGTGGCAGGGGGTGAATACACACCAGACTAATTTTGACCCGAATAGGAAATTACCACGGTAGGCCTAATGTTGTTCTGACCACTTATCGTTCGTGGAAAAAATAACATCTTAAATCTATCTATTCTACGCTCAATCTCTCTAATGTATGGGCATGATCTCTCCTACCGTAGTACGATGGTACTATCTCAGCAGCCAATGCATCTTCCGGGGTATCATTCCAAAGCGCTTCAATATCCAAGAAAATGTGGGAGCTACCGTGAAAATAACTTTAGCGGAGTCATGCGCTAATATGCATTAAAATGCAACAATTTCAAAGTACATAAATGGAATGTTTATTTCAATTTGTAATTTTTTGCATCAAAATCATCTACCATTCCGAGTCGTCGACAGAAAAGTTGGCCAACAAAGCCGCCAAACGGATACGGATCAAGGGAGAGCGACCCAAGTCGTATTTGTGAAAAGAGACTCAACAACCCACTGCCAATGCCTTTGCCAATCATGGTCTTGACAAGTTCCCCGCATTGGGTGGAATGGAAAGATTTGGACGATTGTGTACGCCAAACGACAAGTCAAATCATGTTTATGTAAAAACTTCACCATGTGTAAATATCTACGGGCACTCCAACCAGAACCAAAAGACGGATGGGGAAAAACACGGCTGACGTCCTCGTTCGCCGAGGGGGTCACACGTATTCCAAACCTACTTCAACTTCATACTCTGCTTCATTAAGGCCTCAAACACTCCCCTGACTCACCGATGACCATGGATGATTTTAAAAAAATCTCGCAGTCGATTGTGAATTGGCCCTCCGTAAGTACAGCTCCGGAGGAAAGAGATGATTTCTAGGAAAATTCTTAAATTCAGTAATAACCTAAGTACACATGACACCATTGACTCGCGAGTTGTCCTTAAAGTCGTCTCATCTCTATAAATGCCCATCGCCCAAAAAATCTCATTTCAAAAGTAGATAAAGGGGTAAATGTGCAAGTGAATTTTAGTGAGAGAAACCTAAATCAAGAAGTGCGAAGTCTTTCTCAAGAATAACGAAAGATCCGAATTTAAGTATGATCTGCAATTTAGCCTTCGCTCTGTGTGTGATTCGGGATCACCAATGGAAGCGAATAAGTCTTTATCTTTGCGCGAAGTAATACAATGTCCCAGGGAGATACCCAAACGTACCCGCACAAAACCTAGATACCCTTCAGGCATTGCTTTGATTTCTCATCCCCCCCCCCAAAGTATGACATGAAAAATTCTCGCCGAATCGCGAGAAAACGCTCCAGCCAAGTGCAACCCCCTACATGCATCGTGGTGTCTCTCGATTTGGTCAACCTCTTCACAATGGTTCCACGGAAGGTCAACCTGGGGAAGATGATTCTTAGGGGAGAGTGAGAACACCATATCTAGTGATCAGTAAAATAATGTGAACAGTTGTCGACACGTGTCTGCAATGAATGTGATTGTGCATTGCTTGTTACTTCACACCCCCGCCACACGCCCTTGCGCCGGCTTGTGTCTTATCATGTAGATGTAGATGGATGACTAAAGTCCACTCCGAAATCCGGAGAAAAATTACCCATTTTAATATTTTCAACTTCTTTTCGGCTCCAAATCATGCCGCCACGGTCAAATCGACCAAAACATTCTTAACTTTAGAGGAACTTTACACTGCGCCCGAAAGTGTCAAATGCATGCATAAAAGCCGACTGACCTCCAAATTCAGTTTCTTAGAAGAACGGAGAAATTCTTCGGAACACGCTATGTAGCTTGAAGAATTCTGCATGTCCGGGTTTTCACCGCGTTGTTGTTTGAAGCCGACAACAGTTTCGCCGAAGTTTCATCCGGCGTCTTCAGGTCGAATCTTCGACCTGAAGACGCCGGATGGCCACTGTTGTCGGCTTCAAACAACAACGCGGTGAAAACCCGGACATGCAGAATTCTTCAAGCCACCGCCGCGAAAATCTACGCAGCCACACGCTATGTAGCTTTTTGTAATTTACCACGCATTCTTTAAAAATGCACGATTGATTTAAGGAAGTTCGCAGGACTCCACACAACTGTGTTTATGCTTCAATATATAAATAAACACAGAAATCAACCCGAAGGTCGGTTTAGTAGGTGATGGTAGAGTTCACCCAGTACTAAGCCCGACTTCGTGTGAAATTCACACATCAGGGTAGGGGGGCCTGTTCCTTTCCCTGTGCCGTTTATGGTTTCCCAGGAAGATCCGGTACCCGGAAAATCACATAGCTTAGGTGGAGCTGCAGGTCCCCGGAGACTTGCCTGGAAACGAACCCGGGACCCTTCGGTCAGTAGTCCAACGCTCTACCCCCTGGACGACCGCGACCCACACACATACATGTATATATACAGGGTCGCACCCAAAAGTGGTAGGACTGATTTTTTTACAAAACGTTTATTGACGATATACTTACATCGACTTAATAATCTTCAAAGTATGCTCCTTGAGCTGCTACACACTTAGTATAACGTTGCTCCCATTCCCCGTACGCCCGCTGGAAATTTTCTTTGGGGATGCCGTTGATGATCCTCGTCGAAGCCTCTTGAACGGTCTTTATCGAGTCAAAACGTCGTCCCTTGAGCTGTCTTTTCATCAGGGGGAAGAAGAAGTCCGGTGGTGCCAGATCGGGAGAATAGGGCGGGTGCGGCAACGCCGTAGTTGGCCAGGAGCTGTCTGACGTCGAGCGCGCCATGGCACGGCGCGTTGTCATGATGAAGCACCCAGCAGTTTGCGATGGCCGGTCGGACTCTTTTCACGCGTTCTCGGAGGCGGGTGAGCACCTGCACGTAAAATTTCGCATTCACAGTCTCCCCTGGTGGGAAAAACTCCTTGTGAACCACTCCATGACGGTCGAAAAACACAATCAACATCGTTTTGATTTTTGATTTGCTCATACGAGCCTTTTTTGGACGTGGGGACGCGGAAGTGTGCCATTCCGCGGATAGTCTTTTCGTTTCGGGGTCATATTGAAAAACCCGTTTCATCATCAGTTATCACATTGTCCAAACAATTTTCATCTCGGTGCAAATTGGCTAACACTTCTTCGGAAATGCGCACACGCGTTGCCTGTTGGTCGACAATCAGAATTTTCGGCACCATCTTGGCGCACACCTTGCGCATGGCCAAATCCTGGTGAAATAATGCGTTGGACGTTGGATGCAGACAGACCCAACTGGCCTGAAATTTCTTCACTGGTTAATCATCGGTCTGTGTTCAGCAGCGTCCTCACTCTGTCCACATTCGTGTCAGTTCTTGCCGTTGACGGCCGTCCGGAGCGATGGTCGTCTTCAACGAGCTCCCTACCCTCTTGAAACAACTTGTGCCACTCAAATACTGTGGAACGGCTTAAGGCAGTGTCCCCATAAGCCTGCTTGATCATGTCAAGGGTCTCAGTTGCCGCCTTCCCGAGTTTCGCACAAAACTTTACGGAATAACGTTGCTCTAAATTCAGATTCATTTTGTTTTTCGACGCGGACGAAAAACTTGCTTCACTAAAAACGGTGCCCTCACTCAACGACACCCCGCAGGCGACTGAGGTTGGTGTCGGTCTGTTGCTAAGAGCCCCCTCCACCTTACCCTGCCAGGCAGACCCCCCTTCACCGCTCCGCTCGCGCCAGAGTAAATCAGTCCTACCACTTTTGGGTGCGACCCTGTATATATTTTTTGTGGTAATCTACCGGTTAAGGTAGGTTTTTGGATGGACAAAATTACTAATTCAACAATTTGTGACTCCCAGCAAAACACAACATCCCACTCTACATCAGGTCCCTCTTCATCTCTGAGTACTTTCTTCCTCCCTTCATTCCGTCCAACATCCCTATCCTGTTCCTTCCCTATCCTCGTTTGCCCAGCATTCTCCCCTCAATTACCGTCTTCAACATCCCACTGCCGGTCAATACCCCCTTCATCCACTTTTCCTGCCTCCATAGGATTTCTCTCAACAAACCCCTCTCTTCGCCCACCATACCAAGTACTTCCTCGTTTGTTTTCTTCTCCGTCCATTTCACCTTCTCCATTCTTCTCCACACCCACATTTCAAAAGCATCCAGTCTACGTCTATCCTCCTGCTTCAATGGCCACGTTTCCGCGCCGTACATAGCTACGCTCCATATCAAAGTTTTACGAGTCTTTTCTTTATATTCTTACTCACCGTCCCTGTCATCAACTCCCTCCTCCTTGTGAAAGCCTCTTTGCCTAGCGCAATTCTTCTCCTTACGTCCATACAACTTTGACCGTGTTGGTCCAAAACACTACCGAGATACGTAAACTGCTCTACCTGCTCTAGTTTTTGCCCTCCTATTCTAATGTTAGGTTAGCCTTTTTCTTTCTAGAAAATCGCATAACCTTTGTTTTATTAATATTGATTCTCATCCCATACCTTCGCACTGAATTTCCAATTCACTCAGCAATGCTTGCAACCCCTTGGCTGAGTGACAAACCAAAGCTTGGTCATCAGCAAACCAAACTGATTTTACGAATTCCCGCCCAATTTCATTCCTACCTCGAGATCTTCCCATGTCTCCTTAAACATATCCTCTGCATACAGGTTGAACAGCAACGATGATAATGGGCAACCCTGTCTTACACCTCTTCCTAACACTGCCCATCCGGACTCCCCGTTTCCCACGCGCACCTGAGCAGTCTGAGACATGTACAGGTTGCGGATTAGCCTCCTTTCCCTCCAATCTATTCCTATTTTCTGCAATATACTCATTAGTTTTTCCCAATTCACTCTATTAAACGCTTTTTCGAAATCTACGAAACTGGCAAATACCTCATGGTTGTGTTCTATATTCCTCTCGATTAATAATCTCATTACTGCAATGGCATCACGCGTACCTCTCCCCTTCCTAAACCCAAACTGATCATCCCCTGAGTAATCATTTGCTCTACTCTCTATCCTTTTGTTTATGATCCTGAGAACAACTTTAGCTGCATGGGATATCAAACTTATCGTCCTGTAGTCCTCACATGATGTAGCCTTTACCTTTTTCGGAATAGGAACTAAAACTGATCTCACAAAGTCTTTCGGCCAGATTCCTTCCTCATAAATACTACGGATCAGCCCATATAGCCTCTTCCTCCCACATTTTCCTAAGCATTTTAGAAGTTCCGCGGGAATGTTATCCACCCCCACGGCCTTATTTAGTTTCATCTCCCTTAATGCCCTTTCTAACTCGTTGTCTAGTATGCCTGGACCTAAGCTATCTTCCTCTACGTCATATTCTTATTCAATGTCTAACTTTGTTGGTCTAAGTTCTTTACTATACAGTTCTTCTATATACTCCTTCCATCTCTCTTGGATCTTTCCTCTGTCAACTATTATCTTACCCGCCTTATCTCTAACTGTTAGCATAGATCTCCCTTTCTTACTTCCCGATAAAGATTTAACTTTGCTGTACAGCGCAACAATTTCGCCCTTCCTCTGCAAACTTTCCATATCCTCACACTGCATCTTCCACCATGCTTCTTTTGTTTTATTAGTCACCCACCTTGCCTGCCTTATGACGCTCTGCGTGTAGAAACGGCATGCTTATGCAAATGTGTCCACGCGAGAGTGGGGCGACGGGATGATGAGCGGGGGATGGGGAGAGGGAGGTAAGTAAGGAGGCCCGAGGGTGGATGGGGGTTGCGAGTGATAGGTTAGGGGAAGGAGTGCGATTGGGAGCTCTGGATGTTGGGGATGGAGTACTGATAGACCGCATCAATACCTGGCGTGACGAGAGATTTCTTGAACCATTTCGTGAATTATCAACTGGATGTTGCTTGCTGATTCCGGGAGGATTTCTAGTATTTTCATGTGAAAGCAACAGTCGCAAAATTGATTGTTAGTTTTTGTGCGTTTTGTGTAAAGTTAGTCGATGAAAGCGGTGGATTCGATGGAGTGACGGTTGTTGTCATTCGCACGCAGAGGGATGGAGTGAATTCGCCGACATAGAAGTAGGGAGAGAGGTTGTATGTCGATTGGTTAAACACGTTTTTGGAGGCGCTAGTGACTTGGAGAGGATTGCTGCGTGAAAAACTGAGTCTGTGAGGCGGAGGGGGCACGTGCAACGGGTGGCCAAGCGGGGAAGAGCGCTGTGGGCGAGAGTAGTGGGTGGTGGTGTTTAAGCCTCCTCCACATCAGGATGATAGCCAAGTTTGTCGGCGGAAGTGAGGAAGCTGCAAGCGTGCTTTCCGAGGCAGTGCGCGGCTTCACCCCTGACCGCGTTCCGTCGAAATTCCTCCCCCAATGGGATCTGGACCCCGAAATGTCTCGAAACCGCCTCCGAGATACAGCGGCCGGCACCGGCGGCCGAGGAGGTTGCCGCCGCGCGGGCATCCGCGGCCGCCTCCGCGGGCAGACGCCGGGGCGAACGCGGTTGATGGCGGACGGGGTCCGAAGTTATCGATCGGCCGCCCGTCGTTCCTCCGTCAAAGAGGGAATCTGCGTCGCCGTTGCTCTCGTGTGCGTCGCGCCCGCGTGTTTGCTTGCCTGGTCCCAGGGGGGGCAGGGGGGGGCGCGGCGGCGAGGGGACACACGCCCTCAAGCATTCATCAGCGACGCGAGTCACTCGAGGGGCGAGTGGCCTCTTGGGAGTGAGTATGTTGCGGTCGATGTGTCGCGGGGACATTCCCACGGCCTCTCATTTGACTATCGAATGCGCCCTCCCCTGTTTACAAGGTTCCAAACATTTGTTCGCTTCCAGTGGACATTCGGAATACCTTTTTCAGTCTTGTACATTTGTGCTGTCAAGGGTCAGATGAGGAAGGTTTTGAATGAAATGAAACCGATTATCATTTGGAATTTGCGTTCATTCTTAGTCCGAGTCTTCCTTCGCTTTGCGGCCAAACCTAACCAGAACCAAAACTCGCTCCAAAACACCAACTCAACATTTCAACTCTGGGGTAATATATACCTGTAGTTGCTAAGAAACCTCCCCTTCTCACAACACAAACACAATCGAGAAAAATGTGATGACCTTTCAAATTTCAATGCAAGAAATTTCAATGAAAGCTCACATCTAATATTTTTAAATTCATCCTAACAGCACATTCAATAAGTTTTTAAATCAATCTACGATATTAAGTTTTGACGTTTCAAGAATAAAATGCTCAAAACAGACAAACCCCACTTCACTGTTCAGCAGTATAATTCGCATCTTTAAAATGAAATGTAATATACGTTGAAGGAAATATTCCCAATCTATGGCTCTCAATCCGTCTTGTCAACAGTTTCACGGGCGACCTGAACATGCCAGTTTCATTAGCTGAAACGCCACGAAGGGAAAGGGCACTGTTGCAGCCTGCGGTCGCATCGACAACCAACCCTCTCCCAGTTGGAGAGGGGAGGGGCTAGGGTCATGAACCCATGGGGTGGGGCATCGCGCCGTTCGCGCTCATTATAGCACTATGAGACCCTGATCCGGGTGGGTCTTACGACACTAGCACCATCAATGCAAACTTACGTGCTGAATTCGCAATCTTAGGCAGAGATGGTCGTATTCCCGAGGATAGAGTATGTGGATAACCTGAATGGCATGTGGTTGAATGAATGCGGCTGTACTTGTAATTTGAAAATGAACTGGAAAAAATTTTATTGGTGAGTTTTTGGAATGAGAGTATTTCTACCGCGAAAGTCGAGTCTAACAAAGTATGCGAATGAGAAATATGTCGTCAATACCCTTGTTCAAGACTTCGTAATTTGGAGAAACGTATACGAGGAATAGGCGGACAAGTGCGAGAAAAATAGGATTTATTTAGCTGTACGGGGAATATAGTACGTGAAGGTAGAATACTTGTGTTAAGTATTATTTATGTGTTGCTTAACACATGGCACACATGGATTATAGTGTGCGTTTGTTTAATAATGTAAGAAAGTAAGTCACATTAGAGATAATATGAAATTAAAATCTTAAAAGAAACATTCGGAGTAAGGGTCTTGGTTAGATGTTAAAAGCAATGCCGAAACCGATCGAAGGCCAAATCATTAATTTCAAATAAATGCTCTTTATTTCCCCGTTCAAACCCTCAAGGGGCACCCCCCCCCACACCATTGCCATGAGATGAATTGTCTGAGTGACGCTGTCTGAAGTTCTTTCCCGATTTCCAATACTTTCCACAATTGGTTTGGTCTTTCCAAGTGCGTTGCGATATCCAGCATCTGACACGCGTCGGAAGGAACTTCTGGGATTGTCTCTATTTGGAAATTAAATTGAAACAAGTGCATACCTTCAAACTACATCTCTGTTTAGGAGTGCTCAGTATGGAATGACATCACTTATGATTAATTTAAAGATATTTGGGGTGTTGCGAAGAGGGTATTTCGGAAAGCGTTAAACGAATTAAACGGAAAAGATTAGCTGAAAATTTAAAAGAGAACCCAACAGCATTTCGTCCCTATGCCAGAGAGATTGAGATAAATAAGGCTATAGTTAATTCAGTAAAAAACGATAAAGCAGCAGTTCGGAAGAAGCCAACTTATTTTATTCCTTCTTCCAAAGCGTCTTCACCAATGTCTCACCGAATGTCTCGGATAGCTTACCAATTCGTTCCCGCCAACTGATGCCCAAAATATAAATCTTATATGGTGGAAGAGAACGTTTGCTGAAAAGTATGAAGCTTAATAAATTATCCGGGTCCGATGAAATACCAGCTCGTCTATTCTAGAACTTTGTGTCTGAATTTCACCATACCTGGAAATGATATCTTAGAAATCGCTATTAGATCACTAGGGTCCCAGTGATTCGAAAATGGCTAATAGCCAACACCGATATTTGAAAACGGAGACAAGTAGGAACCAAGCCACTACAGACCTATTTCCCTCACATCCATATCATACAAGGTCATGGAACATACAATTGCTAGTTCGATAGTGAGACATGTGATATTCAAGAGTTATTGATGAAAAACCAGCAAGGTTTCCGAAAGCGTAAATCCTGCGAAACACAACTTGCGCTTTTTGTTAATAATATTCTTATTGCGGGAGAGAGAAATGTTTCAGTAGACACGGTTTCTCTATGTTATATAAATAAAGCTTGCGAAAAAGTACCTAACAGTATACTACTCACAAAACTGAAAGTCTATACCATATATAAAAATATACTCTAATGGATTGATGACCCTTTTGAATCGTCTGGTACAAAGGGCAGTCATGCATGGTGTTAGCTCCAGTTTTGTTTTTTGCCCTCCAAGCCACTGCTAGGGTGTACAGGTATGGCCGGGGGTGAATACACACCAGACTCATTTTGACCCAAATATTTTTCCCCTTAGCGCGGTCGGACAATGTTATTCTGATCCCTTATCGTTCGTGGAAAAAACTAAATCTTAAATCTATCTGTTCTACACTATCTCTCTAATTTTACTGGCATGATCTCTCCTACCGTAGTACGATGGGAGTAATAATACATGTTCAGCCTCAGTGCTACAGAGACGTTCTTCCAATTTATGCAAGAGATTTAATCTCTAATTTAACCTCGCTCCGCGAGTGATTCACAACCTAGTTCCTTTAATATTTTGGATACGCTACTAAGTTTATCATGACAACGTTTTACAAATCTAGCTCTTCTAAGCTGCACGCGACGCAGTTCGGCAACTAGTCCAACTTCATGAGGAGCCCTAACCAACTACAAATAACATTTCTCTAAGACTTTTTTATCACATTTACCCCTAGTACTCTTCTAATAAATCCTATTTTTTGTTAGGTTGTCCACATATTCCCATGCCTAGGTATTTAATCGAGTCTGCACATTCCATTTTGGTGTTCCCAATGCAGTTGGCGTTCGGGAATGAATTGCTCTTTTCCAAAAGTTAATCACTATCCACTTTTTTAAGTTTAATTCTAAATGCCATGTATCGCACCAGCGTATAATAGCCATTCAGGTCATTTGCTGAAGATGTTTTATCTTCAGGATTATGAATACCTCTGAAAACCATCTGTAATGCAGTAGAAGGTACTACATGTATTTCAAATTTCTTGTTAAAATAATTTATGTGTATAAGTATTTTTTCTCTTTAATAAAAATTATTTTACAAATTAAAATATAAAGCCTAACGACCTAATACATCAACTGACATCTGAAATTTAATTTTAACCAATTTATTAAGAAATTATGTGGATTGAATCAATTTAACACGCAACACAAAACGTATTCTTCAATATTTCGGCTTCAATAATATGAATTTTTTAGATGCACAGCGAAATGAATTTACTAAATGAAGGAGATCAACACAAAAAATAATTGCTGAAACATCTAAACCGAAAATATCTCGATTCCAGAATATTTTTTCCTCTACTCCTCAATGAATCCTTATTTGGAAGTGTAATCAGATGTCGCTTGGTGCCGCGGGTGGTCGGGCCGAACGACCCCAGGCGTGTCTTGTGGCATCCAAGAATTGTTGGGGTCAGTCTCACGCGGTGGCCACTGAGGGCATTTAGCCCTTCGTTGCCTTCGCCAGGAAGCCGAAACTTTATCGAAAATCTCTAATGCACCATTACTGAAATATTTCAATACCATCTGACCGGAACTAGGTTTCTCCGTATTATTATCGGTATATAACCAGTTAAGTTATGTTTTGGATGGACACAGCCTACTAAATAGTACAATGACAACTCCCTTCCCTCTCCTAACGAAACACAACCCAGCATTCAACACTACATTAATTCCCTCTTCAATTCCGCATACTTTCTTCTTCCCTTCATTCCGTCCAACATCCCTATCCTATTACTGCCCCTTCCTCGATTGCCTGATGTCCTCCCCTCTATTAAATATCCAAAACCCCATCGACAGTAAGAATACTCTTTCCTACCTCCTTTGTATTTCTTCATACAATTCTCTATCCTCCCCCACCATGCCTACCACCACTTTCCCGCTTGTTTTCCTCTCACTCCATTTCACATTTACCATCCTCTCCCCACCAACCTTTCAATAGCCTCCGATTTACTCCTGACATCCTGCTTCAATGATCTTGTTTCCGCGCCGTACAAAACCAAAACCACCACTGCCACTAATTCCCTCCTCATTGGGAGCGCTTCTTTGCCTAACTCAGTACTTCGTCTTACAGGTATGTTCCAGTATGCTCCTGCTACTCGTACCTTTACCATTTTGGTCCAGAACACTTCCGAGATAGGTAAACTGTTCCATCCGTTTTAGTTTTTGCTATCCTATTTTAACATTAAGCGAAGCTTTTCCCTTCCTAGAAATCCCCATAACCTTTTGTTGCATTAATTCTCATTCCATACCTATTTCAACGCACTCAGCAATGCTTACAACCCCTTGGATGACTGACAAACTATAGCTTGACCATCAACGCACCTGACTGATTTTATGAATTTCCCGCCGAATATCATTTCCATCTCCAGTTATTCCCATTTATCTTTAACCATTTCATCCACACATACGTTAAACAGCACACGTGACTGTGGACAGCCCTGTCTTACACTGCCCATCCGGACTCTCCATCCGCCACTCGCACCTGAGCAGTCTTAGCCCAGACAGGTTGCAGATTAGTCTCCTTTCCCTCCGACCTACTCCTATTTTCTGCAATACATTCATAAATTCTACGAAAGAGACAAATGCATTTTGATTGTATTCTACATTTATATCTGTTAGTGACCTCATTACTGCAATGGCATTAAACATGCCTCTCACATTCCTGAACCAGAATTAATCGTCCCCTAAATAATCATTTGCCCTGCTCTCCATTCACTTATTTGTGATCCTGAGAAATTAGCTGCGTGCGAAATCAAACTAAAATTCTTAAGTTGGTATCTTCACCTTTATTGGGGTGGGAAGTTACACGAACCTGAAGAAATCTTCCAACCAAATTCCCCCCTCATTTATACCACGAATTAGGCCATAAAAGCTGCCCCAGCATTTTCATAAACCTTTGAGTAATTCCGCGATAGTGTTGTCTACCCCCGCGGCCTTTTTTTATTCGAATTCCTTCAATGCCCTTTCCATCTAGCAAGTCTCCATCCGAGGTATCCTCATCTACGGCAGTATTTTTATCTCTGCATGGAAAGATATTTTTTAATTTACAGTGGGACTTTACTCGAAGGAAACAGGGCAGCAATTTGCTTCCATATTAGCTAGAGAAGTAGATTTATCATATTATGCAGCATCTTTAATGTTAAATAATGTTAAATAACATGCTTACATCTTTATAGAATTGTTAGTTGGTGCTATCATGAGTGTATCTTGTTTTAAGAGTTTCATCACTACGTATACGTTTTTAAAAAGCTAAATTTTTAACTTGGTCTTGGAAATATTATTATCTAAATATTTTCAAAGTGAAATCAATTGTTTCCGTGACGATTATCATATAAAACTAGGTGGGTAATATTTTATTATTATATCAATGCCATAATCTACATCTACTTAATACCCCGTAAGCCGCCTCTTAGGTGTGTGGCGGGGAGTGTTAGGACACCACCCGTAGTTAAGAAAGAAAAAAACCGTATGCAAAAGCCACAAATTTATGCAGTCCACAAACGAAACATGGTATACATTCGTGCAAGATAGGCATACATAATTAGCCAGCCTGTAAGGCAATTTCTTTATCCATGTAAACCCGTTTCAAAGGATGTACTCTACGGATAGTGTGATTGGTATGTGCGTGGGTTGGTGAATTAGCTTGCCGTGGTGCCTCTTTGAAGTCACCAAGAAGAGCGGCCCTTGCTCACCAACCGCTGTGCGGCACACGGGATGGAAATTCACACCGACAGGACCGTGTTTCTCCGGCCCACCCGGACCCTCCCCCCCACGGGACCCTGCCCCGAACATGTCCCATTGCCCCCTGTTAGCGGCGGCGAGGCCTGCGCTCGGACACGGGCGTATTAATGAATGCCGCGCGGGAGGGCGCCCCCAGGAGGCCACTTGGCTAACTGCGCGGGAAGGACATCATCCATCCTCACTACTACTGGAGATGCTTGCTAGAGTGGGACGGTGCCCCCACGTGCACGCGCGCGCGGACACCAGGGGGCATATCCGCACACATCCATCGATCATGTACGCCTCGTACGCACACTACGCAACGTCTAAAAATAGTACTTACATCAATTTCAGCAATTAGGGATCTTTTCGTTTACGATTAACTCAGATCTATTATCTCTACGTGCATACGTTTATTGATTTCGGATTTATCGCCTATGATTATGAATAATTGACAACAATTTTGTAAATTTTTGGACAAAGAGAAATGTGGCTCTTTCATCATCGTCTGTAATATATTATTCTGTTCAATACATTCACTAATTTTTCACCCCCTTTGTGCATCAAGTGCATCGCGAGAAATCGCAGACGATCTCGTGCGAAGAGAGGGCATTGGAGGCGGCAAGCGAATGCGCCGTCGGCCGTGCTGCGATACCGCCGTCCTCTAGAAGGCCATCGTCCTTCCTCCGAGAGGGCATGGCTTAGGCAATGGACATCGAATGGCGGTGGAATGGCAAGGGGCAATTTTGGTGTAAAGAGGCTCAATTCGTCCGACCATGGAGCACCTATGGGGGCGTCGATCTAGAGACTATTCAAGGAGAGGCTTCGAAAGACGGATTGAGGTGAGATAACGATAAGGAGGATCGAGATGGTGCGGTGGCTATCGTAATGGCTCCCCATCATTAGGGCCCGGGTTCAAATCCCGGCGATGTTGATATATAATATTTTTCAGAGGTATCTCGATCCCTACTTGAGGTGATTTGTGGAGGGCACTTGGAGTAAGTACGCCGTCCGTCGGATGGGACGTTAAGCTGCGGACCCCTTGGCGCCTTTCGTAAAGAGCCGGGTTTCTCTCCACCCTTCATCCTTTTCTAAGGCCCTAGGTCCATCCCTAATGGCGCAAATGACCTCAGCTGTCAGCCGCCTCCCCTAAATACTACTACTAGGAGGATGGGGAGAGGGATCGAGGGGGTAAATCGGGAAAAGGGATCGATAGGGTGATTGAAAAGAAAGATTGATAGATTGAGGGAGAAAGGGCTTCCAAAGGCGGTTCGGTAGAACAGAGCGAGAAGAAGGATTGAGAGAGGGATCGAATAAACTGTTAAGAGATGCGGATCCGGAACGAGATGGAAAGGGAGGATCGAGGAGGAGGATCGAAAATGGGGATCAGGAAGGGGGCCGAGAGGGGATCGAGTGGCCGTTTTAGTGGGCGATAGAGAGGGTTCTGGTCGTTAGGATCGACTGGGGGGATCGATAAAGGGGATAGAGATGGGGTTTCGATGTGGAGATCGAAAGAAAGGGTTGAGGGGAGAGGCCGTGGTGGGCGAGTAATCTCTGCAATAGGCCCGCATGCTGCGATATCCCCGTTTCGTGGGCGCATGTGAGGCTCTTTCGTGGTTCTCGTGGAAGAGGAATGAGGGGACGTCTTCCGTCGTTGGAGAGGGTACGCAATTCCACCATCCGACCGCCTTCGGAAGGCATAATCACGTCCCGGCTTCGATTTCTCATTTTGATATCCACCTAATATTAATTTTAAATGAGACAACCACTCGTCATATCCGTATTTTTAAGTGGGCTATGTTATTTCAGCTATGCAGGCGATATGTGAATAAAGAAACATCCGAGTGCACTTGTTGTTCGTTGACTTTGGTGGCCGTTAATGATTCGCCGAGACCCTGACACCATCATGGTGGCTCGAAGGAAGTGTACGGTGATTTATACCGCAGATATAAATGACGCGCACACAAACGAAGGAGTTCAGAGGTTCCGAGAAGTGCTCCTTTACGGGCGAAGCGCTCGATTGAAAGGGTGGGGGCTATGTTCATCGGGATGTTTAATGATTTTTGCTATTTTATTTGTGCGTCGCAGGATTCTTCTTGCGAATTTCCGTGCATTTCCTGGTGGGGACTCATCCCCCTACCACACGGTACACAGCGGTGTTATTAAGGGCTTCCCGTTCATTTACGTTAGAATAAAGAATTTATTGGATCTAAGGAAAGGAGAGAGTTGTTTCTGATAATTGTCAATATTATGACTTGAGAAGATATATCGCCTCCAGGATCGAAAGTTCTCACATTTTTATGTAATCTCGATGACGAATGAAAGCCTTTTTGTTGGCATTCGTCCTTCAAGAGTGGTGGCCGATTGCCATTATACAATACGGCCCGCCTAAAAACAATTTCTTATTGTTGGAATATACGATTCGAAGCGTTCATAATTGTGACATTATGATGTAAATTCAGAGCTTTGTATTGTGTACCTGAATTATGACAATCGGCCCTGTTTTGACAACTGGTTCTCGATCTATGCCTAAGTACCTCCTATTATTGGCATCCGGTAGTGAATGATGACGACTTTTATTCTGTAGTCCTCAATTATGAGTGCGTCATTATGGACGGAGTGCGGCGATGGACGGATCGTTGTAGGTATGGTGTGAACCTAGCTCATGTGTGATAGTAAAGGTGCGGTTGCTAATCTTCAAGTTTCATTGTATATAAGAGCATTTTGTCTCATATCTGTTCTTTTTTTATGTATGTGCATTGTAAGAGTGATCGTTGACCAGAATTGACCGTTACCACCAGAACAATTGCCTGATTGCAACGATATAAATTCTTAGATAAATAAATAAACCATAAAGACCGGTTTTGAATTTTAACTTTCATCCCTCAATTGTAATTAATGCCTCCTGCATCTGACTCTGCATTGTGGCAACCAGGTCTGCAGTTGGCCATTTTGCTTCCCAATTCATGAGACCGACCCTGAATAGTCGTCCAGCCCTCCCGATCTCGGCATCCCTGCATCGATAAACCGACCAGTTCAATTTAATCGTGGAAACACGTCGCAGAACTTGACCGTGGGGGAGTCGACACCTCCCTCAAACCTCATTTAGCAACACTGTCATCACCCTCGTCCACCCCACACCATCGAATGCCTTCTCCAATTCTACGCATCCTGATTATATTCCACATTCCCTTCCACCAGGCCAGCTAATTAATTTTCGCAAGTTTATAAATCCCTCATTGCTCCAATTGTTTCTCAAAGTATTCCATTTCTTCCTGTTCTAATCAGCCTGAAGCTTTTGAAATCAGCGATCGACAGTCACCAACCGAGAAGTCAGTACTCCCTCCCAATTCGGAGCACTACCGCACGGTACCTTAACTTAATTAACGCCGCACTGACTGATTCTCGCTCCCCCAGACACCCGCTCTCCCCCCCCTTCCCCGCACCAATCGGCCGGTCGTCGTCGTGCCGCTGCCATGAACCCTTTGGTTAAGCGCTGTGCCAAAAGAAAAATGTATTTTTGCTGCCTTCCATGTAGCTAGATTTCTTCAAATAAACACGAGGTGCGTGAAATAATTGCACTAGGCACTCAAATCTCACAAGCACTCTTGATAAATAAATACCTCCTATTCAACCAATGGGTCTGTAAAACTTAACGCTATAGTCCTCCTTTGTGGACAAATTGGCCCATGAATATTTCCGATAGGATTGGCTCAATGGAATGAAAACTTATCCGTAGCGTTTAGCTAGTCTAAAATACTAATGAGTTTCGCTTATTTGTTTACTAATACTCGTAATTACTGATTCAAATACTTATAGCGAACACCAAAATTATGTGGATAAACTGTTTAATGTTTGGTTAAAAATTACGCCATTGAAATGAAGAATCAGAGACTAGTATGTATGATAATGATAATAATTTAGTTATTCAGTAATTAGTGGAAATGGATGAGTGGGAAAGATGTTCGGAGTGTTTTGCGAGTGCGTGTGAGCGCGTGCGTGGAGATGTATTAATTCCAAATAACTGGGATACTGACTTAGAAAGGAGAAAAAAATGTCAAAATGCACGCCGCCCCTGGTCACTGAGGTTAAAGAACTCTGGAATGAAAATCACGTCTATCTGTCATCATGTATGCAGCAGGCATTACCAGAAAGATTTTCATTCACTAAATAAAAGCAGTAAGAATTAAATCATATATAATTTATGGTTTCCGGCGTAACTTTATGGAATCAATTCATATTGGAAATGAAAAAATGGTAACTTTGTGATTCCACTAAAAATTTATTACGATACGACCCAGGTTTCGACGTTCAACGCCATCTTCATGTAACAACTCTTACAGACATCATCTATGTATAGTACACTCAGGTACGGGCACCCTCCGACCTTCTCACCTCCCCGCCCCTACCTGAATGTAAGACGAAGGTGGTCCGAAAAATTTCCGACATAACAAAGATACAAGTCATTTTTCCTCAGAAAATTTCAGAAAAAATGTCTTGTATCATAGGATTTTCTGAGGTCTTTTCTGAGGAAAAATGTCTTGTATCTTTGTTAGGTCGGAAACTTTTCAGACCACCCTCGTATAAATGCTCGTAGACAGATGTCTGTAAGAGTTGTCACCTGAAGATGACGTTGAACGTCCAAACCGGGGTCGTATCGTAATAAATTTTCAGTGGAATCACAAAGATACTATTATTTCATTTCCTAAACCATATATCATACCATGTACACGAACATACAAAAAGCAGCTACACCAATGTGGATGTTCTTAATGCAACAAAGAAAAATGCGACTTGGTTAGCAAGCGTTGTACGTTTAGAAAAAACACATGAAAAATATTTTTCTTAAATAACAGGCGTGAGATCACGCGCGCACACACTCGATGCGCAGAGGGATGGGTGGGAGCGTGTGGGGGTGTGCAGGTGTTCGGCAATGCGCATTCATCTCATGACACATTCTTCCGTGGACTCTGAAAATAATCCAACAACGATGAATATTCGGATGTAAGTGACCTCACCAAGTCTTTCATTCAGTCCCGAGAATCATCATCTCGCAAATTGAATCTTGATCAGAAAGAGATCGAATCGAATGAGTCTTAAGAGCGAGTTCGGGCGAACGTGGATGAATGCCGAAGCCCAGAGATACGCCTGACGCAGTTGTGTGTGGCTCGCTCGTGTATCCCCACCAAGGTTGGAACTTAAAGAGGAGAGCTCATTTACGATCGAACTCGGCGGCACCTCCTTGGTTCAATAGGAGTGATTAGAGAAACAGACCACGACAAAGTAGCGCCAGGTCATATTTCATGGCTCTGCCCTATTTTGAAGAAAACGGCTTAGGGCTTAACCCTAGAACGGCAACGCTATTTTTTTCACCCTATTCTAGTAACGTGGGGTGACAATTTTCAAAAATTCGTCTCTCGCACCAATTATGACTATGAGAGTACTATGGGGGCTTATTTTGTTTGTTTTTTAATGTAGAATCACATGACACATTGACTGACGTGAATTATGGTAAAGGTCCCGAGTCGCAAGCGTAAGCCGTTTTCGTTTGGCGCGAGATTTCAACCCGCTTTGGAGTGTTTTTTACCCCCGTTACCCTTCTAGGGTTAATTTGTTGGGATTTGCTTCTGCCTTCGTGGAAGGAAACACGGTGTAATTTCACATGCACAGATCAATTGCATGGCACGGCTTAGCGTAACGTCGTGGTTTAACATCGCCAGAACATTCAACGCCGCGCAATAAATGTGTACATTTGACATTAAATTGTTTCCTTTCGCAGCTATCCACGTTCATCCCCAAGTACTCTCACTTCTTAATTCGTAAATATTGCGTGAATGTGCCATTACATTATTCGTACGGGTTGTCAAAATGTGTCAAGAAATTCTTATCACTTAACGTTGAGAAATCGAAAAAGAAAAGGATAGCGTGGTTACTAGGGAATAATTTTATTTTAATTTTAGAACTTTATCTTATCCTAAAAAATCATCATTTACTACAATCTATGATTCGCCTCTATGGTATTTTAACTTATAGTGCGGCTAATTTTTTTAAACATTGGATAAAACGCTCACATTCTCGCTGGATGTACTCAACAATTTTTAACGACCATTTTTACGAAAGGTAGAGCATCTTATAGATGGAAAAATTAATGAAAATCCTGAAATATTCGATATAATTGTTCTGTAACAAAGAGAAACGCTTTATCAAAAACTATAAAAAAGTATGAAGTAATACTGCTACGTATTGTGCCTGCACAACAAATAATTTCCTTCTCATTATTTAGATCTTGTAGCCTGTAATTGTCTCAGATTGCTCAAATTTGGCAGACGGAGAGTCGGGGATGGGCAGCGTTACGAAGAGGAGTAAGACAGGGGTGTCCATTATCACCTACGTTGTTCAACGTATATGTGGAAGAAATGGTTAAAGAGGGATCGAAATAACTGGAGATAGTCAAATAGATAATGAAAGTCGGTGGGTAATTCATAAAATCAGGCTTGCAGATGACCAAGCTTAAGCAAGCCAGTCAGCCAAGGGTTCGAATTGCCCTGTAAGCACTGCTGAGAAAAATAGAAAATCAGTATGATAGGGACAGGCTGAGAATCATCGTCGGTATAAGTTATGATATTTTCGAAACTAAGTAAAAATTGGAGCAGGCGGTTCGGTTTACTTATCTTGTAAGTGCTCTGGACCAAAATGATAAAACTATTCGGTGCATAAGGATACGTGTGTTAGGCAAAGAAGATTTCACAAGGAGGAGGGAATCAATGACAGGGACGTTGAGTAAGGATGTTGAGAAAAGTCTCGTCGAAATATTAATATTGAGCGTGGTTTTTCATGGCGCGGAAACATGGTCAATGAAGCAAGATGATAGATGTATTCGATGGTTTCTGGCTCAACTTTGTGGAAGTTCATGTTCATTAAATGAAGAACACAAAGCATATATCCACTGTTACGCTTAGGCGTCATCATCAGGGACAAATCAGTCAAGTTGCGGTCCATTAATATACCCCTTCCCCCACACGAATGGTATATACGTAAATGGACCGCAAATTGACTAATTTGTACCTGATGACTCCTAAGCGTTGAAACTAGTAGTAGCACGAAAATAAAGAACAGTGGAAAAATGCATTGTGTTCTTAATTTAATCAAGATGATAGACTTAGATTTGGAGGTTTTTGAGATGTGGAATTGGAGTTGGATGAAAAATGTGAAATGGACGAAAAGGAAAAAAAAACTTGTAAATCGATTGGCTTAAAAAACGAAAAAAATATATGCAAATGTAGCCAGTTGGTGCCGTAACTTAAGTCTCATCAAAGAGTGTCCTCCGCCAGCCGTTCTGACATGAAAGGCTCCGCGGTGGATAAAGCATCCATTCATATGGTTTCCTTAAGCGCTGTTTAATACTCCCTTGGACTGATATTCATTGCCTCTTTGCCTTGCCGTACGTAATTCGAGCCACTGGTACACTTGAGTCTCAAAAAGGACGCAGATTTTTAATTTTCTAAATGTTATGAAATCTGTTGGGATATTTTGTCAAATCAATCATCTATTGAGCCGTAGTCTCGGAAAATTATACGCATCGCGATATTTCTAAAACACTGAAGAACTACGTTGAGTGAAATTTTTATTCTCAAAAGTGTTTCTCTGCAACTTAAGTGGCGCTACTTAATGTAATTCAATTTCCTTCAACCTTTAATGCTTACTGACAGCTGCATTAATATCAATATTACACGTATTTCATTAATCCAGGGTAACGCCCAAAAATTTAGTGTATTCTTTGGTGGGACTGGGGGTTTCGTTCAATTGAGGGGGAGGGCCAGTTTGTCTACGTGTTTTTCCTTTAATTTTCTTGAAGGAGGGGATCACTTCCAATTTTTGGCCTGGTTTACTAAAAATTTCCAAACTGCAATTTTGAGGAAGGGTGGTCTTTGACGCGTCGGTGTGCCACTCGGAGGCAAAGATATGAAGTTGAGGTAGTGGTGTCATCTGCAGATAAGTAAATGTTTGTGTTGGTGGAGGTAGGAGGAATCTATGTTAACATGCGAGTATGTCCGCCGACAATCCATCCATATAATGCAACATTTTGAAGACAATAGCCGACCTAGAACAATGATAAGTGCCCCTCGAAGTACTCGCGTTGGGACCTCACACGCTTATCCCAGCGCCTCTTCCACTTTTCAAAACAATCGGCAAAGTCCTTTTTCGGGACGGTTGTCAGCTTCCTCGTCGCATTCTCTTTTATCTCATCGACGTCAAGAATTTCCTGCTGTAGTTGCAGGAGACTTTCTCCAATCCGCAAACGATGACCCAGGTTTTCTTAAAAAATGTCCCAACTGGAGATGAGTGAAGGGTCTCAGGGGCTATGACCCTGAAACAAAAGCCCAGTCTTCCCAACAGTCCCGACTCCCGTAAAATCCCACCCCAGTAAAAACATATGAGTATATGATTTTACGCCCCTTACAGTGCCATTTTCTCTATCGGAAACTGTCGCATAGTTTCTGATAGAGAAAAACCAATTGAAACGAAACTTTGGCTATTTACCAATGAAACTGCGGGCATTCATCTAAATGCTGAATATCCAACGAACTGATTAGATGAGTGCATGCTGAGACGAATAGAGGGTGGGAAGGCAAATGGTGAGTAGTAAGGAGAAGGGGAGGGTACGCATAAACTAGGTGAAAGCGTACACTTCAGGCACAATCGATTTACTGGAGCTTCATATACATGAGTCGTTCTTAGCTCCATAGAAAATCCAAGTGATGGTGCTCTTAGTATCGGAAAAGGTTTGTTATTTGTAAGCCCCATCTCTCCATAGACTTCTGTTAAAGTTTCATTTACATGTAAAGACATCCCGTGGTTTAATTTTCATAGTCGATTGAAGCAACAAACTCTCAAAAGAGATCAAAGCTGAGTTGGACGAAGTTCATGGCACATCTGCTCCTGAGTTTGCGACTGTTTACAATTGGGTAAATGAGTTTAAACGTGCCCATACGTCCACAAATGATGAACATCGTTCAGACAGTCCAGAGACTTCCTCCGAAATTGTTTGACAAAATCCACGATATTTTTTGCACGAAAAATTGCGTGTGAAAAAATCTCGGATTGATGGATGTATGTTCTCAGTGGAGAATGAACGTAATCGTGTGGTCGATTGATAGACTGGTTTTGCGATTTTCCGTCGCAATCCTGACAAGTTTCTTCGTCAGTGCATAACTGTGAACGAAACATGGATACACTACTACACTCCAGAGACGTAGGAAACCAACAAAGTGATGACCACGATTTTTTGGAGGCACGCGGAATCATTTAAATTTACTATTTACAAAAGGTCAAACGATAAAAATGGAGAGTATTATGCGTCATTATTGTACCGATTGAGCGAAGAAATCAAGAAAGAACGTCATCGTTTGGCAAAGTAAGAAATTCTCTTCCATTAAGACCCCTGCGCGAATTCGATAGCGAAAATAATGGAATTAAAGTTTGTATCATTGCAACATCAACCGTATTCACCAGATTAGGTCTCCAGTGACTTTTCCTTATATCCAAACTAGAAAAAATAGCTCGAGCTAAAGTAGATTATGCTGAAAAATATATCAAAAGTAATTTCTCTTTATATTTTTCCCTAATGACTTATTGAACGTTCCACGTATCTATCTACTCACGAGAGGTTCTGGAAAGATTCTCTTTTCAAAACGCTTAGCATTAAATAATAGGCGGATGCAGCCTGCCCGACTGAATTTTTTGAATCGGTTTGGAATACCGTTATTGAAAACATGTCGTAATACTGTCCTAGAAAAAGTTATTTAGGCCTGGAAACATAACTATTTAATTTTATTTAATAATTTCTCTGACGTATTTCGAATACACTCATTTTAATACTGTAGGAGAAGTTCAAATATTTGCCCAGACTGGGAGCGCCCACCCACACCAGCGGGTGACTCCCTTAAGTTTACTCTTGCGCTATTTCCCGCGTTTCTCTGAATAGCAATAAATTTATTTAATGGATCCAGATGGCGACTGGGATGTTTGGCGCGGAATGGTGAAAACGACCGCATCCGGCGTCCGTCGTCCAGAACTCCTCTCTCGGGTCGGGGGGCGATCGAGGGGGGGGGGCGGGGGTGGTCGCTGTCTCCGGCAGGAGGGGGCTCGAGTGTTGATGAGGGGCGTGCCACATGCGCCGCTCCACATCGATTGAAGGCGGGTTCTCACCCGCGCCCCTTTGTGCCTGTCTGTAAGATTCAGACAGGCACAAAGGGTCGAACCTCTTCGGGGTCGACCCCGTCACACAACAGGTCCGAGGACCCTCTCTGCTCTAGGAGCAACATGATTTCTTAATGGGCGGCGACTGCTGCCCTCTGGAGAGAAGGGCACTGGACTACAGGTGCGGGTAGTGTTGTAGAAGGCGTGTGCGTTCCCGGTACTCTTCGGCGTCCACGCTTCATCCTCTGCTAACCACCACTACATATCGCGGAAGGAAGTTTTAGGACACAAACCATTTGGTTGGTTAGGTTGACTACACTACATATCACTAATGCCGAATTGTTTTCCAGGAAATCGTGTTTGGCGAATGTTATATTTCGCATTGTTGTGATCGCAAGGCCTGCAAAGGTCAAGTCTTCATGTATCAGTCACTACGCTACACAGGAGTGGTGGGATAACTACATTTTACTGAATAATTCATTGGCTTGTAGTTCATTTGATTGAAATATTCAATCGAAGTGTTCCTCTGTGTCCATATCTTCTTAATCCATGGCTTCCGTTTACCGTTTTTATTTTGCCGTTCACTGGTTTCTTGTTTGAGATACATGTATTCCCATCTTTTTTCTAACCTGCCCATTCCATTATCCCCGCTCAGAATTTTGCCATTACCTCCTTTCTTCTACATTCCATTTTCATACACTAGTTCCCTTCCTCATCCTCTTATATTTTAAAGTACACTTAATGAGCACTAATCTGTGATATGAATCAACATCTGCTCTTTGGAACTACAACTAGGTCTGCCCCAAAACTTAGCAGAATAAATTTATTGCAGATCAAAGTACAAATTGCTAAAGTTCTTTATAAGAGCATCCGTATGTATCGCCACACCAATACCAGTGCCTTCGCTAGTTGTGCTCATGCTTCTTGTAAGGCATCAACAGGACCCTCATTCAGGTCCCTCATCATGACCTCTTTGACGTCATTCAGTGGTCCAAAATGGTGCTCAAACGGTTATACTTGGGTCATACTCAAAGACCCATGTCTCATCACCAGAAACCGCCTATTCTAAAAAATTCGGGTCACTTTCACCGAGGTCCTAGGCAAGATCGTACCGCACAAGCAGTCTTCTGACAGCACCTTGGGGACCATCTTGGCACACCTATCTCGTGGCTAAATCTTTTGTAAGAATGTAATGCACTGTGGTATTCTGAATATTTCACTCTTCTGCTAACATCCTGACACTTGGGGGTTAATCAGAATTGAGCACATGTGTCTTTTTGCACATTTTCATCACTCTGTGTTGTTGATGGATGTCCAGGGCATTCCTCATGGTCAACCACCTCGTTACTCTCCCAGAACATCCTGTGCAAGCAGAAAACCATCACTTGGGACATTTCTTCATCTTCATAAGCATCCTTAACCATGATCATGGTCTCCGAACACAGTTTTCCAAGCTTAATGCTCAACTTTACTGCATATTATTGCTCCATGGAAAGTGGCATCATGAATTCATGACATGACGGTCACACAGGTGTACAGTCTAGCAGCAATCCACACACTATAAATGCCCATGGTTAACTGATGTTGCAATGCATTGCTTTCCCAAGATTTTCCATTATCCTTTCCAACACAAATCACCCCACTCCAGCTATCTGCATTGATGACAAAAAATCGTTCTACTTATTTTTGGGACAGACCTGAATCTGAGCAGATCACACTATTCATGGTGATTTGCACTATTTCTTCCCCACTATGGCTGCTTGTAATCATGTGCCCCTGGATTACAATTGAATTGATCAGGGCTGCTGTTATTTCTACAAATGATATCCTGTCATTAAACTATTTCACATTATCAACCCTTCTCCCCAGTTTCCTATTCATTGCTATGGCTATTTCCATGTTGACTCTCCATCCCTCTGCTATGGATTCTCTATAGTTGCAATGATGCTATGGAGCATTCTCTGGAACTCTTGCTTTGATGATCTTCACTATTTTCCAACTCACCTTGCATATGCATAACGTCCCTTTGTTTTCTCTCACCATCTCTCGCTTGATGTTTTCCCACTTTCCTATCCATGACATCCCAGGTCTGTCTCACACTCAGTGGTATTACCCATCCATCTCTTCTTTTCTACTGCCATTCAATCAAGTATGAAAAGATTCATTTGATGAATCCTAAGGAGGCTTATCTCCTTTTCTGTTGCTGGGCATGACACTCAGCCCTATGTGGACCTAGTTTCATGCTCTTCTGTGGACTTTCTGCTGCTGCTTTCAATTCTGTTTTGCAAGTATTTTGCTTGATGAGGGGTCCAGAGAAACCTTTCTATCCTGTATGCAACACATGGCCCATTGGACTGAGTCTTATAGTTGTTCATTCTTATAACGGTGTGATCACATTTTCTTTGGATAAATGATTCAGGTGGTTTCCCATTGCCTCCCTCAATAGATAGTGACTTCATCGCTCAAACGGCCAACCCACTGTGGTCAGATACCTTTGTGGTCACCTCAATGAGGTACAGATGCCATGCAGACTACCCTTCATCTGACTCATGCCCTTCAACCTATTTGGCATGAGTAACCTTAGGAGCAACTACTATTCATTTGCTAGCTGAGCTCAAGTGGCGGTCATCAACATACAAGAGCCCCTTCACCATGCCATGGTTGTAGGTCATGGGAAGGCTGTCATTAATTTGCATGCAGATAAGAGAAATGCAGCAAATCTTGATACTTCATAAAGGCGAGAAATGTTTGATGGTAATGAAGTGTTTGCAAACAAGTCCTTTTCTTTGCAAGTTATCAAATAAAACTTTATATATTACTTATCAATATACACTTCATGTTCATTCTACCTTTAAAATTGAATTAATTTTTTTTTCATTTTTATTCCATCCCTATTACCACAAATTTCACCCTGTGCTGGTATTATCCAAAACTATTCCCAGTTAGGTACATTTCTTCACTTGCTTTACTTCTTGTTTTCACATTTAATTTATTCTTCTTCTATATTCTCTAAAACCTTATAACCTTAGTTTTGTTTACACTGATTAATTGATCTCATATCTGTCACACCGATTTTATATTGTGCTCAGCAATGATTAAAACCCTTTGGCTGGCTGGTGAAGAAAAAGAACAATTGACACCAAAGGTATACCCTAAATTGTTACTGAAGGAACTGAGAAAGTATTAAAAAATGTAATGCAGGTTTTGAATTGCTAAGTGTCAGTTTTGATTAAGTATTCTTATGAACTTAGTTCAACCAATGAAAAATGTGATCCACCTGTAATTAATATTTATCCAGTTACATTTGGGTAGGAAAGTGATAAATACAAGGCCATTCACAATTTAAAATTCCTGAGAAATAATAATGTTTTGACAGCATAAAAAATTAGGCTATGAAGTCCAGAGCCTAATATTTATATCAATGAACACTTCATTTTTTCCTCCTAGTATGCCCATCAATTGGAATGGTGTATTTTTTATGTAAAAGGTCATTTTAGAAATGTATCAACTGATAGCATGCCAAATAATGATTTTTAAGTGTATTTTCAAGTATTTTCAATGACCTGTTATGAAGTTGGCAAAATACAATCTTACCTCACAAGATCAATGTATATGTGGAGTAGGAAAAAGCTGGATAACTCGCATTTAAATTCACATTTATGTTCTTATGAATATGCAAATGATAAAATCAGTCTATATCTATCCTTCTAGTCTTGCAGATTTTGGTTGTTTTTCTTTACTCTTCCTTATTCTCCAGCAACATCATACTTATCGTACATTATCATTGGTGGCTTCAAAGTCCCTAATTTCATTGACTTAAATTCCTCCGATATGAAGTGATTTGCCAATGCCTCAGTTAAAGGCAAATGAATAATATTAAGAATTTAAAAATTAATATATTTAATGTAGTATTTGCAAATGTAGAAAAAGCAACATTAAGCAGTTGTTCACTATGATATATACCTAAAGACATTTAATGATGCTACTGAAGTTGTTCTCATGTTGGAATCTACTAAAATGAATTATGATGCATTGCCCACCTTATACAATGTTTAGATACATTTATATCATGCTATACATTGAGCTAGTAAATAAGGCATCAGATATATTCTATTTCTGATATAGATAGTGCAGTTGATACTTTGCCTAAAATATTTTTCGAAGCCATGTCTTTTAAAAAACCAAAATGTAAGTCAGTATGATTTCCCATAGATACTATAAAACTTATGAAGAGAAAGCATAGGCACAAGAATTAATATAAAAATGAGTTACTTTTTCATTGATTTAAATATAAATAAGTAAATTCCAAAGAAACTGTGGGAGATGCCACAACAGTAGCTTTTAACGGAGTGATCCACTAATATGCATTTCAATGCAATAATTTCTGTGTAAAAATCATTTGCCTTTACGCCCTGAAATTATTGCATTGAAATGCATATTAGCGGATGATTCTGTTAAAAGTAACTGTTGCGGCATCTCCCACAGTTTCTTTGAAATTTGTTTAAGGTATAAGCAGCCTAAGAGTTTATAGTTGGCTTTAACCTCGTGGACTGGGACGCATTGCACTACGAATGCCTGTAACATTGCATGCACGGTATTTCGTCACAACATCTTGTTCCTTTAAAACCCTCAAAATTTCAGAGTTTAAGAGGATGCCTCAATAGCTTAACTGGCTAAGGCACTTGACCAGAAATTGAGGGATCCAGGTTCGTATCCCAGTTAAGGCGAATGATATTTTTACACTCTGAAATTGTTGCATTGATAAGTAAATAAGATTTGGATGTGAAAGTATGATTAAAAGCTGCCTACGTGCAATGCATTTCTGATGCCAAAAATGAAGTGCAACTAGGTTAAAATGATGCCTTCTGGAGATCTGAAGAGAAAGAAACCTTATATAACTGTGTTATCCTTTTTCACATAACCATCTTGAGATAACATAATAACTGATGTGTTCATTATTCAGAGTTGTATAACACAGCGTTATAAATTTTAGGCCTTCTTTAACTCAATAAAAGTTATATTTGTTTTTATAATCGGAAGTTAATATGACAGTCACTTAGTCCTTTAGCATGCAAATACCTCATCTGGGAATGTCCATTCCATTTATGTCATTGCTCAATTCTTTAGAGAGACTGATCTTTTTCTGACCACTTGTGAATTGCTCACCTGTCAGCAATCCATCGGCTCACCCCACCTCCCTTCCCCCTACAGGTCGCTCCCATGGTGCCTCCTTCGTGCTCTTCCGGCTGGGTGCGACGGCATCTCCTGGTGTGCAGGCATTGGCTGAGGCGGGTCTCACTGATGCCCTTGATGAGCAGGGCCAGGGTGGCACCGTGCTCGATGC
Organism: Hetaerina americana; assembly: GCF_022747635.1. NCBI lineage: Eukaryota > Metazoa > Arthropoda > Insecta > Odonata > Calopterygidae > Hetaerina > Hetaerina americana. The sequence goes on from NW_027287095.1 coordinate 7,813,278, forward strand.
CTTCAGTGCCCCAGCCATCCGCAGTGGTGCCGGTCATGCTGAGGCCACCTTCTTCGTTGACGGGAACCATAGCCGGGTAAGTTGAGGGTAACCAGTCCCCTCCTGCCCACCCTCCAACCCCCTCCCTGCCTGTCATGGGAGCCGTGAGGCACTTTTCTCATCAATTAATGGCATTCCTTCATTGGATCTTCAACCTTGGTTGGCAGTGAGTATGAGGAAAGCATCTTAATACCAAATTGAGCACAATCATAGGTATGGAGCCATTGCCATTGCGTCTAGAACCTAACTAAATATGGAGTTTACCCATGACCATCATTAAAATCTAAGTCATCAAGTTGCCTAATAATGGATGAGAATGAGTTGTCAAGTCTTCCAATCATGTGATTGTGGCACATACTCTGGCACCATCAGTTGCAATTTCCTTGTAAAAAATTAAAACAGCTAAGTTGAAGCAGCAGCAAATGAGCTCCCAATAAACCCTCTTACGAAGTCCATCCAGTGACCACTCATTTCCCACTCTCTTGCCATCCCCACCAACAAAGGATTATATGAACCAACACCAACATATGTGATATATATGATGTTGCATAGCTTCAAAACCTAGATCTTACCAATATTTTCTGTTATTATGTTTGAAATTAAAGTGTGTCCATGTTATAAATATGCATAGAGTCCTTGAAGTGCTTTTAGATGGCCGAAGAGTGAGGAGAGGTGTCTTGACTGTAATTTGTGCCTCTCTATGCCCATAGGTGTCCATGATGGCGCGAATCATTCCATCCCCAGATTGGTTCATCGGTATCGACAGCTTTGACCTGTGTGCCAACGGAAATTGGATTGACACTGTTACGATTGATGTGAGTGTGTGCTTCATTTATTGGTGGAAATGCAGTTTTATTATTATTTAAACTCACATGTGCTGTAAGATAATGTCAGGTGGCCGCAAGTCCCAAGTATTACAATCAAACTTGCCTTGGAGAAATAACATGACATCTGAAATCCATTCAATATCACAAAAGATAATAAATAAAATCAGTCAGAAAAAAAGAAACTTCCAAACACCAATCTCTTGACAAAAGGAAATCCCTATCTCACTAACATCAGTTTCCCAATAAACAAGAAAAGAAATCAACTCTAAGCTGTTACATACAATTTAACACAACACATCAATCAACCTATTATATAAATTGCTTACATCTTTTCTTAAAAGTATTTACCCTGTTAGGAAAGGGCTCGAATAGTTTTGCAGGTAAACTGTTCGGATCAACAATTTTTAATGTGTTTGTAAACTGTTCCAATCAATATGTTTATATTTCCTGTTGAAGGATATCATGCATGAAATTTAGCAGATGACTGAAAAGATAAAAATTTTTAATCTGAAACAGTCATACCCCCAGCCATTCTGAATTATCCAAAATTCTGATGTATGTGAGCATGGATTAGATGAAATCATTAACAGATGCAGTTGGTGATTTAGCGACATGTGGGAGCACTTGGGTCTGAACTCGTGACCATAATACTGTTTGGAAGAGGGCTCAAGAGTTTATGTGTGTGTCCCATTTCTGTGTAAATCTTTGGAGTATGTACATCCAGCATTGCCCATGTTATTGATAGATTGTTTTCCCATATGTAACCCTAAGACATTCACAGGAGAGGCATTGTGAGGGAAGGGAAGCAGAAAGAATCAAGGACTTTAAACCAGCATGGTGAAATACGAGGGCTCTATACAGAAAGTAACTTATGTTTTGAAATAAAATATTAACCTATTAATGAAGGCAAAGTTTTATTTTGTCCACTTAAAAGGCACATTCTCAAACTATTTTCTGCATAGTTGCCATTCAAACTGAGGCATTTTTCATAACTATACACAAGCTTTTAAATTCCATCTCTGAAGAAATTTGCTGCCTTCAATTTTAACCACTTGTTTACACGAGCATGCAATTCTGCGTCACTGCCAAAGCACTGTGTTGCAAGCCAAGTCTTCATTTCTGAAAGATGTAATTTTCACGATTTTTTTCATTAATTTTCACTGTCAGTTCATCTGTCACAAGGCTAGGCCAACCACTGCAGTCCTCATCGTGAACATTGCTGTGGCCATTTTTAAACTGAATGCACCGCTGCCTCACTCCGCCTCCACTCATCATTCCGTCTCCATAGATTTTACAAAGTTGCCCATGAATCTCAATTGGCTTGTGGTTTTTTGCCAGTAAAAACCTAATCACAGATTGCACTCCACAACTTGCAGGATTTTCTATTGCAGCGTACATTTTGACAGTTTGCTGTGAGCAAAGTAGAAGAACCACACTCTTTATACTACCACAGCAGGATGGGTACTGAGTTTTGGGACATTTAGACACCTAGCTGGTGGCTTTAGCCTTAGTTACACTGAAACTTAAGTTGCTTTCTGGGCAGTCCTCATTCCTTGTGCTAGAGTGCATGAGAGTCTGAACTGCATCTTAACCCAGATGTGCATTTTTTCTGTGTTACACCCCTTACATCTCCAGCCATAGGCTAGACACAATCTTCACATGGTGGAAGGGCTTGTGGGTTCTGATGACCCCTAGAGATGTACTGGCAGACACCTTGATAATTGCTGTTATTAGGGTCACCCATGCCAGAGAGGTGGAAGGGTAAGAGCCAGGCAAAAGGTAGTCCACATTGCATCTGTTCCTCAGTGAGGCAGAACCCCTCTGAAGAAGAAAAAAGCCATCTGACCTGTGTGGGGTGGCTATTTGAGTAACAGTATCTAATTAAAAGCAATATTAAGGAAGGCAACAAGAAACCACCTCACATATTATATTTAGAATTGAATGATGGGTACGAAAGAGTAAATGAGAGCTAGCAACCATGTCACTTGGCTGATTAGGCCATGTGTTGTGACCGGCAGTGGCAGAGGCAAGCCTTCCACAGTTATCATCTCACAAAATCCTTGTGAAGCAAAAACAACAGCAGAAGCTCAGAAGTGAACCAAATTAGTTAGAATGGGGACTTGGAATGTAAGGACAGTGTTGAGGGCTGGAAGATTAAAAAATCTAAAGCTGGAGAAGGAGAGTTGAAATATGTAGATATTTTAAGTCTTTGGGAGGTGAGATACATTGTGAGGGCATGGAAAGTTTACCATGGGCAGGTGGAATTGGTGTGCTATACAAGAGGGTGAAAGAACTTTCAAGGAGTAAGAAGGGAAAATCTGTACAAAAAAATCAGAGATTAGATAGAAAAAATATTAGTGGAACCGGAAAAGATCCAAATAGATGGAAGGAATATTTAGAGAAACTGTGTGGTAAAGATATAATGCCAGAAAACTTAGCCATTAAAAGAGGATATGGTGTAGATGAGGATGGCTTAGGTCCAGGCTTATTCAATGATGAAATTCAAACAGAATTGAAAGAAAAAAAAAAGCTGTGTGGTTAGATCATGCTCCCACAGAATTACTTGAAGGTTTAGGAAAATGTGAGAGGAAGAGTTTTTATGCAGTTATTCGCAGCATTAATGAGGGAGGAAATTGGCCAGAAGATTTTGCCTGATCAGTATTAATTTCAATTCGAAAAAAAGGAAAGGCAGCTATATATGAGGACAACTGAAAAGTAAATTTGATTTTGAACACAGCTAAAGATGTTCTCAGGATCATCAGTAGGAGGATGGAAAGCAGGGAAAATGAGGTACCAAGAGGATGATCATTTTGGGTTTAGGAAGGGCAGAGATGTCACAGCAGTAATGAGGTCATTGGAGGAACATGGAGTAAAATCAGGGTTAATTTTTGTGTTTCATAGTTCTAAATAAGGCTTTGTACAAAGTTGATCGGGCAGAAAATAGGAGGAATAGGAGACATCCTCAACCAGTACGTCTCCGCCACATTAGGTGTGAGTGGTAGATGCAGAGTTGAATGGGCAATATTAGGAAGAGGAGTGAGACATGGGTGTCCATTATTACCTTTGCTTTTCAGGGTATATGTGTAGGAATGTGTAAATATGCATAGGAAAGACTAGAGATATAAATGAAAGTCGGAGGGTAATTTATAAAATCAGTTAGGTTTGTGGATGATCAAGCTTTTATTTACCATTAGTGGGTTGCAAGCACTGCTGAGTGCATTGGAAAGTCAGTGCAATTAATATGGCATGAGAATAAATGTGAACAGAGCAAAGGTTAAGCAGTTTTCGAGAAAGAAGAATGCTAAGCTAAATATAAAAATATGAGTTCATCATCTAGAGCAGATGGAACAGTTTACCCATCTTGGAAATGTTTTGGATCAAAATGGTCAAAGTGTTAGGGATAGGGTATTTGATCTACTTTATTATTTGCAGCAATTTTCACTCCCTCAGTGGTATTAGAAAGCTCAGGTTTCCTCTCCCTTTCTAAAATTTGAACTCTCTACTCTCTTCGTGACTCAATGTACTTCCAACCTAATTCCTCTAGCGGACCTATGAGTTGGGCCCAAGTGAAGAAACAGCTAAGTAGATGCAAGTTCCAGCATCAAATTACACTTCACACTTACTCTTCTCTTGTAACAGTTTTTAAAAAATGTGGTGAATTAAGAAAAACTTCCAATTCTCTCAATAAAAGTTTCTCCCAGTGATCTCAAATACTTGTCCAAGTAAAGGAGATTGAAGTGGAGTAACCTTTCTCTTATCTTTTTATTACTTTTCTACTAGCCCATCTATTGGACTCTGATATTTTTAAGGCCAATGCAAAAAATATTTTTCAAATGTGTTCACCCCACGTTGGGTTTGATGTAAGTTAATACTTAAATTATTTCTCCCAGGTAAATATTTAACCATGTTCTGAGTTGCTTAATTCAATTCCATCTGCTTTATAGTTTAACTCTTGCTCCTCTTTCCTTTTATTCCAAAATTTGAATACAGATATTTTTATTTTTCATTCTAACTCCTATTCATTACACAATTACGCAGGGAGAAAAGAGGCATGGCTTAAATTTTTGGAGAAGAATAAATCATTTGTGTTTAAGGTGACCCAGCATGAGAATAACTTCAGCATCACATTACATCAGTAGGGAAGATGACAAAGTAAATTCAAGGGGAAAAGAGGTATTTAATGCCAAACAGACCCACTTGTAAAAATTCTTTCTCCCCTCCGGCCAATTTGATACAACAGATCCAAAACACAATGTGCCACAGTGGGAATTTCTATACAGTAAAATGGCACAGGAAGCTTTGAACCATTTTTAGAAGCCCGGCATGCCCTCAAGATGTTGTCCAGGGTGTGAGATATATTTGTAATTATAATTTACTTAATTAATATGCTTTAGATGTGACTTGCATTATGATACATGAATGGTATTCTTCAGCATCAGTGGCATGATTTTTGAGACATTGTAGTCTGGTGGCTATTGTGATAGTCTATGAATTAAATGAAGAATACAATGTATCTTTCCACTGTCCTTTTATTCATGTACGACTAGTTTCAATGCTCAAGCATCATCATCAGGTACCTGATGATGAGGCTTGAGTGTTGAAACTAGTTGTACGCGAATAAATGGACAGTGGAAAGATACATTGTATTCTTCATTTAATTAACATGAACTTCCACAAAGTTGAGCCAGGAACAATTGAATAGTCAATGAATTTGAGGGCCCTGGTTCATTTAAAGTCGCAAATGACAGAGACCGTGACAAACTTCAAAGGGACATAAGTAAAATGGCAGATCAGGTGACAAAAAATGGGATGGATATTAATGTTAGCAAATGCAAATCCATCACTTTTAGCAACAAGGTAAATGGAAACAATAGGGAATATAAATTCTCAGAAAATGTCATTCCTAGAAGTCATACTTGCAAACAGCGTTAGAGCAACCAAGGAGAAGGCTTATCAGACCCTAGTAAGACCAATTTTAGAGTTCGCTTCTCTTGTATGGGACCCTCATGAAGAAGGTCATATTAAAAAACTGGAAAAGGTGCAAAGAAAGGCTGCTCGATATATACTGGGGAAGCATAGGAGGATGGAGAGTGTGTCTGATATGCTAGAAATGCTGGGCTGGGAACCTCTAGAAACTAGAAGGAAAGTAAGCAGACTTTGTGGAATGTTCCGCATTCTGAAGGGGGAGAAAGCTTGGGCAGATCTTAGGAAAGAGGCGGGGAACCCAAATTTTATAGGCAGAAATGATCACAAATTTAAGGTAAAATGCCGGGCACAGAGAACAGATAAAAAAAAAATTTTCTTTTCTAAATAGAACAATTGTTGATTGGAACACCTTACCTGCAAAAATATTCGAGCCCTTTCCTAACAGAGTGTATAATTTTTAGAATAGATTTAAGGTAAACATAAACACAGTAATCAACCCGAAGGTTGGTTTAGTAGGTGATGGCAGAGATCACCCAGTACTAAGCCCTATACGGCGTGTGAAAATTCACACATCAGGGTAGGGGGGCCAGTTCCTTTCCCTGTGCCGGTTATGGTTTCCCAGGAAGACCTGGTACCCAAAAAATCACTTTAGCTTGGGTATTGCTGCAGGTGCCCAAAGTGCCTTGCCCTGGAATCAAACCCGGGACCCTCTGGTCCACAGTCCAACACTCTACCCACTGGACTACCGCGACCTACAGATGTAAGGTATATATGTAATAATTTGATTGATGTGTGGTGTATTGTATTATATGTAATAGCTTAATTTTTTTTTATTTATCTTTTTTTTCTTGCTGATTAATGGTTGTAAATGGGATGGGGATTCGCTTGTTTTGTTAAAGAGATTTGTGTTTTGAAGTCTGATTTTAACTATTATCTTTTGCGATTATTTGGGACTGGTGTGCCACCTGACACTGTCTATCAGCACATGTGTATTTTTAATAATAATAATAATTTCTGGGTTTTGCCCCTTGGCACCCAAAGATTCACCAAATTCAAATGATTTTTTGATTTCCATGTCTTCCTGGGAAACCTCACGTAGTCCAGGAAAAGGAGCTAGCTCCTATTATTAAGTAAATGTGCTAAATTCGCTCACTGTATAGGGAGCCACAAGATGAGCTTTACCCTCGCCTATCAAGCCAAAATTAGTTGTTGATTACTGTGGTTGGTTGGTGTGATTTTGAAATGAAAGTTAATGTGAGACTGACAGGAGGGAATGTCAGTCCTGTGTAAGTAGTCTCACTCTTTTGATTGGCAATGGAGTGAGTGAGTCTCGTGTATTTTCAGGGTGACCCATTGGATGCTGGCACTGACAATGGCTTCACCTTCACTGCACCCAATTGGGCCACGAGCCCCCAGGGTGTCATCTACCGGCTGACGAGTGCTTATCCCTCGCATCCCGCTGGCTCCTTCTTCTACCCGAACCTCAAGCGCCTCCCACCCATCGCTACCTTCCAGTTCATCAAGGTGAGGGGGTCATCTTCAGTCATCCATCCTCCACAGGGATTTTCCACTCCGCCTACCCTTTGATGTTTCCAGCCCTGTACCTCTCTTTTTGCATGCACTCTCTACATATACAAACACACACTCATATTTATGCACAAATTGTATATGGGGTAAAGTAAAAATAGGTTAGGAGAATTATGGAAAAACAAATTTCATTGAAAAAATATGATACATCACGGATCTAACCCTGGTTCTCTCACTTTCCGGAGTAGTGCTCTTGCCTACTCAGCTGTACTAGGTGCAAGTTGCCGCAAAAATACCCTGGATTATTTGGTGTAAACCTTTTACTTCTATCTTCCAATGCATATATTGTAAACTAATTTGTAAATTAAAGCTTACTAGCTTAAATGAGACTGCAATAAATTGGGATAAAGACTCTGTCAGAATGGGACCCGAGGGTTTTCTTTGATGGTGTTAGTGATAATGCACGAGTGACCTCTGGTTCTCCCTGGGGAAATTTGATTAATTATTGATAGTGAATAGTTATGGGCATGGTAAAGAGAACAAAACAAAAAAATGACCCGCAAAATATTGTTTTCTTTACTACTTCGGTGACGTTACATAAGTTAGAAAAGAATCTGTTACTTCTAGAATCTCTTACTCTATGTAATCTCTTACTGTTAGAATCTCTTACTCTATGATATATCGATACATTTGAATTAGTTGGAAAGTAGCTGATGACAAGTTCTTTATTTCTGTAATTTTTAGATTGCTAGGTTAGCTTGTATTTTTTTGGGTAAATAAATTATGATAGGATGGATTTGTGTTTGGTTTCCTGTGACTGTGCTTGAAAATGCTGGCGAATGCGTGACTCTTGGGGTCTGTGCCACTGTGTTAGTGGAGGAGGGGATGGTGCAGGAGCCTCGGCAGGTTGCCTTCTCACAAGGGGAATGGGACTGGGGGTGGGAATTTGAAAGTGCCCCTTACAAGTAGGGTTTCATTGGTTTGTTTGAATGCAAGCAGCTGCAGGGTGATAGGCGACCTACCTGGAGACCCATGCTCCAATGAAGGAGTTTTGCCTCTTTGTAGATCGGATAACTGGATGTTTGTTTCTTGGAGTAAAAGGGGGTTGTGACGCTGTGGTGGGAATTGGAATCTGTGGAGGGAGATCCCATCTCTGTCTCCAGCAGTTACCTGGTTCTGTTGGATAAGAACACCATTGTATCTGCATCCCCTACCCCTACTCTGAGGCCATCACCTAAGAGAAGCCATCAGGATATGGTCGAGAGGCAATCATAGTTTGTTATTTGCTCAAATGTGCGTCATATAGTGTCTCCTTAATGATGTAGGGTCTGATAGGAGATACATGCAGGATCATGGTCCTTGAGATGTATACCAGAGGGTGTGGTTCCCAGGTGATGCAGGTGGTGAAGGTGACTGCACAGAGCGTGAGTTGTTGCGAGTGATGAATTCTAGCTCATGCAAGGACTAACAATACCAGGCACCACGGGGAAACAGAAATAATGCATTCTTTTGAGAACCTGAATTCAGAAGTGAAATGGGTTGACCTGAATTAAAACATCCCAGTAAATTTGGACACTTTTAATATCATACTACAGGTATTATGGTAGCATGATTTGGATTAGTATAGAAGGTTTAAATCATAGATTGGGAAATTTTAATATGGATGTTGGATTAGATTTTATTAATTTGAGGCCTTTCCTTCCATTGTATTGGGAGCCTCTCAATCGGTCGGTAGTTCATTATTGAAGCAAAGCACAGAGGATACTCAAACACACAATTAGAGTTTAGAATAGTTGTTATTTCAGAGCAAAGGTCTTCTTCTGGGGTATTAACTATTTGGTTAATTTTTTTAAAACTAGTCAGATTAAGGACTTACAACTTTTGAAAAGAAAATAATTATAACATCCATTATATATGCAATTTCATTCCTTTTGCCAATGAATATAATTGGTAGACAGAATGAATACTATCACATGATGTTACCAAAGCATAAAAAAGAAGACTGAATAAAGAACACATCTATGGCAGTACACCAGCACATGTCATCATGTGCACTAAAAGTTGGCTCATGGAAAATTAGCAGTTACCATTATGACTGAGACAATAATCTAAGAAACGGTTTGTAATGTTTGTTACATTAGTGTAAACACAGGAACTTATTAATAAGTTCATCCTATAGACCACCTTGCACCAACATACTTATGTGATCTCTCAAAACTCAATAGCAAATATCATGATCCTTCACCCAGAAGAGCAACATTATATTTGTAGTGACTGGTGACTTTAATGCGTGGGTAATTCAATAAGTCCTTAGGAAAAAATATGAAAAGGAATTATTTTGGTTAGTTTTTTTTTAAATTATTCAACACACTCTCCTGCTAACTCGCTATACTTTTCCAAGTATTTTGCCAAGTTTTTCAGGCCATCCAAAAAGTAGGATTTTAGAAAGTCCTCACAATAGGTATCAGTGTTGGTGATGGCTTCCTTGTTTGACATGAATCGTTTTCTGCCAAGCCATTTTTTCTAGTTTCGAAATAAGGAAAAGTCACAGTGGACTAAATCAAATAAGTAAGAGATCATTAAGACCTATCCCCTTAATAATTATGCATACTATTATTATGAATATCAAACCACAGCTTGTTATAACAAATAGGCACCTTTCTCAAAAGAAAAAAAGCAAATATAGATTTGTCAAAAGTGTTTTTCCCTACAATTACTGATTAGATGCCTTGTTTACTAGTATTGAAAAGTACACAAACTTGGAAGATAACAGTTTTTATGATTTTAATGTTGGGTACAACGGAGACCACCCCAAATTTTTTTTGTAATGACGGAATACTTATGCATAAAAGAATGGAAATTTTTAGCGGATTGATTAATGTTTAAATTATTCTGAAGTAACACCATAATGAATGAATATTTGTGCAATGTTTTCCTTTGTGATCAAGGGTAATTTAAAATCCTTCTTCATAAAAAAATTATTTATATGATACATAAATAAACTTAATTCGAGATTTATCCTGAACCCCATCATCTCCACCTCAAAGAAATTCGATGAAGAGGCCCAAGAGCTGTTAAGGGTTATCCAAGGTCAACCCTTCTGGAGCCTTGAATACTCTGTGAACATGAGGGATGAAGCAGGTCCTATCCACTCTGCCACCTCCAAGAGAATTTTGTCTTCCACAGGTGCGGGAGTACGACCTGGGCGAGGAGTTCCACCCTGTGGAGGAGGAGGAACGACCCCCTCTGCAGAAGCGCATGCCGGGTAGTGGCGGCAGGGAGGAAGATGAGCAAGAGAGGTATGTGGTGATGCCAGGGGTGGAGGTCTTGACCTTTGACCCATTACCTGAACATGGTCATGGTTACATGACCGTTGCTGCCCAACTCAGGGTCTTTGGAAGGAATCAGTGGACAATCAGGAATTTTGTTTACCATGATTAATTATTTTATAATTAATGTCAACTGAGTACACTTTTTTTCACAAAATGTTTTGTGGATGAAAGGAGTTACATATGTAATGTTTGGGATGAAGTTTTAGTAAAAGATAACATAACTATTTATTTCACATCTCAAACAACAATTTATGTTTGAATACTATTTGTACCACAGTGTTCAATCCTTTTACCATCCAGATAAAGAATTCCAATGGAATGACAAATAAATTGTAATTAATGAAAGTAAATTGTTACTCATTATGAATTCACAAGCAAAAAGCACTTGGTAAGAAATTTTACATTATTGCTGGATTGTCACCCTGTGAAATGCCTTCGTCAGACTTCCGTTAATCCAGGATTCTGGTCAATTACTTTTTGGGAAATCACACTGTAACCTAGAGGAATACAGCCATATGTAACATACGAGGTGGTATTTCTTTTACATTTATTGTATGGTATTTCCCAAAGGAATGTGATAAGGGATGAACATAGATTTTAATAGGGTATTTTCTACCTGTCCTAACTAAAAGGCTCATTCTCTTATAAATATTCAAATTCATCAGCCCAGCCAGAGGCATCAATGTCTTGATAAATAGTCCAGTACAGTTGGTTCACTGGTCGTGAATAAATCAATTAAAAGTGGAAGTAAATACATTAATCTAACCAAATTCTAAACCCTGTGGTGTGATATTAAAATATTAGGGCAATAGAGGGGAGCAGTTCTTTTCCTTGTGGCTTATGGTCCCCTGGAGCTCCTAATGCATGGTAAAATATCACATAGCTTGGGTGAAAGTAGTCATATCCAGATGGGACCGGAGTATCATTATCCGGTGTCAAACTCAGGCAATACTAAACTTGGGAAATAATCATATGGTGAGCAATGAAACTCTCTCTGCTCCTAGATACCCAGATGCAAACATTCCTAAGCATTTATGAAGGAATTACATTTCCTTTGTGAATATTATTTTGTAGAGTCCTTCTCTCTTTATAGAAAGTGCCTAAACCATAATTTGCCTCTTTTACCAATATTGCTATTTTTATATATAAGATATCTGCCATGCAATCAATATCTGCTATCAAATCTCTCCCAAGGAATCCCTTCTCATTGCTGCCGACAACAAATAATACATTAGAAGGGAAGGAGAATCGGACAAGGTCCACAGCAGTGCTGAGTGCCACTGCAGTTCCTGCTGGTGGTGATATGACCCTTGTTCCAAAAGGTGACAAGAATGCGATAGTGAACAGCATTGTTGAGAAGTACCATCAGCCAGGTGGTAGTAGGGGTGCCAAGTGGGGGCGGCTCCCTCTGGCGCCACAGCAGAGAAATGGGTCACATGTTATGGTGTTGGACGTGCACAAAGGAATGGCACCTCGTGGCCAGAAGATGAGGAAGAAATTCAGGAGAAATCGTGAGTACTTGCTCCTCTCAGGGCACTGCGAATGCAGTAGGGGTGGAATTTTGAAAAATCAAGGTTTGGGGTATTTCCTTGGGTTCCTGTAATGCTAGCACCATGGTGCGCTGCACTCAGAGAGAGGGAAAGAGAGAAGCAACAATTGGAGTACTGAATGAACCCAAAACTTGAGTGATGAAATAAATATATTTCTATGAAATGAGTTACGTTCATGCAACCTATGCAGTGCCATCCCGAGAATGGAGTCTTTCATCTGAACGCCGCGAAAATCTACGATCCCATATAAAAGTATGAACTTTCTGGTTGGGAATATTGTTGAGATATTCGTCAACCGAGTAGAACATATTGCGCTGTAGATATCTTTTTAATTTATGCCTGAATGCAGGAGTTCCCTTTGTTTCCTTGATACTTTTGGGTAGTTTGTTATATAATCCGATGCCCATTTCATTGGGTCCTAATTTCAATGCTTTAGTTCTTATATTCCCATAATGGATGTCATTCCTTCCTCTGGTATAATAATGATGATAGGCAGAGTTAAGAGAATAGTTGCCAATGTTATATATATAGGCAGAGTTAAGAGAATAGTTGCCTATGTTTTTATATGTAGAATTAAAAACATAATGTAGATGCACAGGAGTGGTAGCAAATTTAATTCATGGAAAATAGGCCATGATGGAGCATTGTGGGGTGATGATTTACCTGGTGATGATTCTAATAGCTTTCTTTTGCATTTTATAGATGGTTTGAGAAATAGCAGCTGATCCCCATAATATTATACTGTAGGTAATATTTGAATAAATTTCCCCATAGTATAAATTGAAACTACCAGTTTTACTTGTAATTTCATACAGGTGTCTTAATAAGTAGCAAGTTGAACTGAGCTTGTGTTTAAGGGCTTTTACATGAGTATCCCAAGAAATATTAGCTCATAGAAATTTGCATTCTGTCACATGCTCAATTGATTGGTCATAGATTTTTACCAGCAGATCATCTGACACATTCTTATTGCGTGTAAAGTATAACATTTTACTTTTATTTACATTTAAGTCTAGAAGGTTGTCTGCACACCACATTTTTATTGCAAGTGTGACAGACTTAGATTTTTCCACAAGGCTGGGATATGTTTGTGTTGATATTATTACATTAGTGTCGTCAGCATACAACACTGGTATCATTCCATCATTATTTGGTAAGCAGTTAGGTAGGTCATTGATGTATATCAGACAGAGGAGTGGCCCAAGGGTTGAGCCTTGTGGAACACCTTTGTTAACTTGGTATGCTTAAGATGAATATTTTGACCCATCAACTGATAACACTACCTTCTGAGTGCGATTATGAATATAGGACTTCATCCAGTTTAGAGGAATTCCTCTAAATCCTATTCTATTGAGTTTAATTAGTAGTCTATTGTGGTTTACATTATCAAAAGCCTTTGACATGTCAAAAAACATTCCAAGAGTTTTGTGCTTAGCATCTAATGAATTAAGTATGCTGTCGATTGCCTGACATATGGCAGTTGTGGTAGACCTTTCAGATCTAAATCAATGCTGAGAATTTGAAAGTAAGAAGTTTTTTTTGAGATAAGATGATATTTGCATATACATGGCTTTTTCGAATATTTTAGCAAATGTATATTGGACGGCTATTGGTCTGTAGTTGTTCAAATCATTAATACAGCCATGTTTTTTATAAATGGGCACTACTTTTGATTATTTTAATTGGGATGGGAAAATCCCTTGTATCAAAGATTCATTAATTAAAAATAAAAGGGGTGCTTTTATGGCTTCAAAACAATGATGAACAACTTTACCAAAAATTTCATCTGGGCTAGTACTGGATTTGTTTCTGAGTGAGGAGACAACAATAGTCATTTAATAGACATAATCTGTGGAATTTTATCTCCCATTTTACTCCATTGGATATCCATCACTAACATAGTTATGAATGAAACTCCCGCACTCATTGGGTTATTGGAATTGTTTCTCTCTGCTCACAGGGCCTCCTCGAGACTGCCATGTTACCGATTGGAGTGAGTGGGGTGCCTGCAGCAAGTCTTGTGGCATTGGGGAGATGCAGAGAAGGCGACAGGTGGTGCGGCATGCCCGAAGGGGTGGCAGCATCTGCCCCCCACTCCTTGAAACTAAGTGGTGTGGAAGTGCCAAACCATGTGCCAAGGCCTACTTCCAGTGGTAACATGGTGACCCTCCTGACATACCAACCATGGTACTTGAGATGGAACCTGAGCCAAGAGATTCCATCTCTCTCTCTCTCTCACTTGAGTTGTTTTGATTCTTTTGCAATGGGGAGTCCAAATGCGTTTCGGATCTCCTGTTGCACACACTACTGCGTGGGAAATCACAGATTGGCTCCAAAGAGCCATATGTATGTGCCTCACTCTAAGGAGGGCAGTCCTCTTGAATGCTGCGTCGCCTCATGCTGATGGGTCACATCTCTTCATCCTTGCGGTTGTTTAAGGTTTCATACACCCTCCATTCCCAATGGAAATTGGTGGCAAAGTTAGCCTTTTCATGTTTAATCAGGGCAGTGTTGCGCCTTTAATGATGACAATGCCAAATGGGAGCGGCATTTTGAGGTGTTGTCCCTCCTCTGCTTGGCTCTTCAAGGGAAGGTGGGACTTCTCAAGTGATCAGTGTGTGTTTGTGTGTATGTTTGTGGGTGTGGGCATTTTCCCTTCATGTGACCCCTTCTGGGTGAGGAGGTGGTGTGGTGGGTATGCTCTTTGGAAGAAGGCATGCTTCTCCTTTCATTTGGTGGCATTGGAAATCCTCTTTGGAACTTAGGAATGGAGGGCTCTTGCAGGTAATGGAGGAGATCCTTACTTTTATTCTATGCATAGGTGCTGACAATCCACTTTTTACAGTTAACCCTAAGTGACATTTAATATACATTTTTAGAAAATGGGAAAATGCCATGTAGGAGATTTAAACCAATTGGGTTGCCTTGTCCATTGTTGGTAATCAGAGTGGGGTTATGGTGGTTGGGGGAGTTCAATTGTATTGAGTGCTTAATTATGGTGGATTTTTGTGCATGGGGAGACTGCTAGGTTGTGCAGACACATATTTGTGCTACTAGAAGAGTGTTAAGTTTTTGTCATAAAAAAAGGTTTCAATATTCATTAGTAAAATGCAGATTTTTTAACTGTACTTTGAATTTTTAATAATGGTATCTGAACATCACGTTTTGTGATGAAATGGCACTGAGGGCAATATGGACAGATGATGAAATGTGGCAAAGGGATGTCACTTAGAAAATAGCCAAAGTTTGTCAGCATTGGTTACCAAAATAAACAAAAATTTCTATTATTTTTGAGGGAGGAAAATTTGTTGGAAAGTATTCTTTGTGAAAATGTCTCCATTATATACTTTCCCATCATTGATTTCCTGCAACTGAAAGGACATAAACTCTGAATAAGTTGAAGAGTTTTCGTTTTTTGCATTGTTTGTTAGGTTGAGTTTTCTGAGTGTGCAGGTAAATGCATGAACATACATAATTTAATAGATATTACTTGTAGGCTAGTAATTCTATCTTGCCATTTGCTGCCCTGTGCTTTGTAACATATGTCTTTCTATAATTTAGTTTTCCCCTATTGTTCTTTACTTTAGTCTTGAGTCTTCAACCAGTTTTAAGTGCAGTCCATACGACAGCCTGACTAATCTCCAAATTAGTTTGTTTAGCTCCTCTGTGTTCCTCTTTATAAATGTTCATTGACCTTCCTGCTTACATATAAAATGCTCCTCTCTTCCAACTTCTGCTGCAAAACAGCATTGAAGGAAATAGTAAACCTGCCAATTCATATGTGTAATGGGCAGTTAAGTTTAGGGTAAAATGGAATGCATACCTTACTAATCTCATTTCTTAAATTATATTTATAAAAAAATAATGTAGGAAAGTATATTGCATACTGATTAGAGTGAGATACTCTTCATATCAAACATTTTTATATAGGTAACAAAATGCAAATTTGATCCCATGCAATGCAATACTAAATGCAATAAAGTGATGTTTTATACTTTTATTAAAATTTATTTTACATTTAAATTGCTTCTGTTTGAGTGATTTAAAGCACTCATTTGCATTGAGCTAGAAATAGAACTTTTCAAAATGTGATGGAGTGTCATAGATGAAATAACTAAACATTTTATACTTTGCTACATCTTTATAATGAGCATTTCCTTCGTGATTTTAATTTGATATGATAATAATCCTATCTTGTAAAGTATCTAGCACTGCAAATTCAAAATTCGTTGATGTGCTTTAAAATTCACATCTACTTTAGAATAACATGTTCTATTAATGTTAAAATCATGATACATTTTTAAGTCAAGCTGGAGACTGATGTGAAAAAAATCCAAAGGTCCCTGAGTGATGCTGTGCCTTCCAAGGCATGTTGTCATTGTGATATGATTATGTTCTTGTGCAATGTTGTCAATCAAATAAATGATGATTTAAAAATCCAGAATTAGGATAAAAGGAGGCATATTTGTACCTAACAGGGGGGGTCAAGTACCAACCTTTATTTTCATTGACATCCTGATATTTACTTTACTGTCTTACTACTAATGTAAAATATGCATGCCGATGTAGAATCTTAGAGTACAAATCCACAAATAAGTATTATGAATCACATTTGCCATTATTTCGTCCATTCCTCTGTAGTAATCATCAGTGAATATATATTTAGTTGCTTTAGCAGCATTTTGGTTGCAAACCAATATCCATTGATCCCTGATGTGGGATTAAGAGAAAAATGCTCAACTAGTGTCATATCACTGACGGTAAACAAATATTGTGCACAAATAAATAAGAACTCTGTAATAATTATACATTCATGTCTAGGATTGCTGAAAATACTGACAATATTTGAATGCATTAGTAATTTTTTTCATACATTTTAAATAGCATTTTTTGAACTACATATTGTAATTAATGACATATAGTATGTCATTAGTTGTCAACTAATAGTAGTCAACTAATTAAAGGTTTTTATGGATGATTTCTCAAGTATGTAGGAAAGAAATAATGGATTTCAGCCCACTTATTAAAATAATGCACTCAGATTAAATTACTATGACTTTATATTTGATGTATTATTCTTGAGAATGCAAGAAATGAAATCATTTTTGAAGACACCAATCAATTTGCTGGACCATTACGACTGCATATTCATAAATGTGTAGGAATTTTAAATTCATTAAATTTTTTAAAAATTCTTATTTGTTGAAAAATATCTCTTCAGGCATTGTTTGATTTATGTTCAGCACTTATCAATGAAAAAGTATCCATCCAAAATTTCAAAAATTCATTTTCTTACAGTTTTCACTTACCATTGAGGTAAATGTATCGAATTCATTATCTAGGTATTCACTGACATTCTATAAAGTAGGTTTTCTTTGAATTAAACAAGCATTTCAACTTTATGTTACAAGTTTAGCATGTTAATATCCCTGTAAAAAATAGTGCTTGTATTATGTCTTCAGAATTTCTTCTTTATGCTTCCACTCTGGCACAAATGACCTTAGCTGTCTGTCGCTTCCCCTAATAGCTAAGCTTTCACTAGGGTAAACTGCAAAGGCATTCATAAGACTCCAAATTAGCAGTTTCATTGACAACCAAAATAAATAATTGCAATAACTGCAATAGTTAGCCATAAATGAAAGGGTTTCTCGACAGATTTCATCTAATGAAATCAAATCTATCAATTCAATACTTCTCATTTAATGGAGGATACCAGTGGAATGGATTGGATGGGGACCTTATCTGATGGGTTCCATCTGTCAGTCCAAATATTTATGGTCCATGTGCTCTGGAATCTCATCATGTCTCAAATTCATCACTTGACCACTAAGCTGCACAGTTATCTGTTGAAACCTAAGTTAGAGCAAGTATGCATTACACAAGTAAATTAAATGTTTGTGTTGTGTTAGGGCACTCATTTAAGCCCTATTAATGGTGTTCTTAGGTTTGCTGTGGCATATGATACTAGTTGTAACCTAAAAATAAAGGAACGACAGGGAGCCATGGAGTGACAAAGTAATGTTCTAGGAGAATTTGTAGAGCCATACCATTACCACACATTTTTTTGTAATTTTTATTTTTGTTTTTTATTCATTAAAATACAAAAACTACCTCTAATGACACAATGCCTAGTTTTTCTTCCTTGAAAGAAAATTCTGAGCTCAGAAACATGGCGTCCCACTACTCATGAAATATCTACAGTTATTTCTGATTGATCAAACTTGTAATAAGGCAAATCACATCTTGAAGATTTAGACCACTGGCAATCGGTTTCTCCTCATGTAGGACTGATCTGTTGGTTCAAATATTTTGGCATATTTAGTTAATAAAATATCTCGCCCTTCATTCTGGGTACAGATGTGGGCTTTGGCTGATGTTAGAGCATTAGAGCTTTGTCATTCCAAATCCAATGGGAAATACATTCATGTATGGCTAGCTATAACAGACTGGCATCATCAATTGTTCTCAAAATTATGATGCATGCAAAATGGGTGAAGTTAATATATAAGCCTCGCAAAAAATCGTTTTCACACTCCCAATATGCTTTCCCCAAACCTTTTTTAAAACCTAATAGCAACTGAAATCCTCTCCCAAATGGCAGGAGTTCTAATTGGTTCTTTTAAAATTATATTCAGTTCTAAATCTCTGTATGCAATCACCATCATAATTGTATGGTGGCTAATGTCTAGAATCCTTTTCACATCTTTTATACATCTGATAAATGTGTGACTTATTGGTTTAAATTCAATATTCAAGCTCAACAATCAGGTAAATATTTTCTGAGTTTACTAATGCATTACAAAATGCTTTATGTGCTTATTAATCACTCAGTCATGGTGTAAGTTAATGAACACTGTATGCCCTTGTGAAATTAGGATGCAAATCTAGATGAAACAAATTAATCTATTTTTTGTTGAAATACAATCCAACCCCCTAAACTGATCATTGTCATCATCATTGTGAAAGATTTATATCTCTCCATTTTGTCCTCACTTCACAGTTTTGCCCAACTTTTCTTCCTTCCATCTCTCTTATTTCACAATCGACATTATTTATTTTGTGTGCACCAACTGCACCTGGCTGCCATTGGACTGTTTGTCTTCATCTTTCTTTCCCTCATACTATTGAAAGGATGGCATTTACTTCTCTGGATCCAGAATCATAATGTTCAATGCTCATATTCTGCATAATATTTGGTGGTGTGAGTTGTTCCATATGATGGGATGCAAGAGAAGTGGAATGTATAGATGTATAGAATTGTTCAAAGTAGCAAAAATTTTCCTTGTGACATTTTACAAAAAACCTTGGTCAAACTTTATTCATAAGATAAATTTGGAAGTAGTAACTCTGTAGCCATTAATCCGTCCAAAGATGATTGAAACCATCTTTCCACCTTCGGAGTGCTTTGTGAGCTCCATTGTGAAGAATGAGGCTCTCGAATCTACTCAGTTGTACCGCATAATGCTTACAGATGAATATTTCGGTTTGCTAAGAGATTAAAAGGAAGCATGAAGTTCCATATCGCTGATTTTCAAATTAATTCAGATTCTTCCCATAAAAGAATGAAAAAGATAAAGTGTTTGAAGGTGGAAAGGTCATGGCATTATCCTCCTTTTGTTAAGGGTAGAGTAAGATCAAGGGCAATTCCTAACAAGGATTTCTATTACTCAGTTTGGAAGGAAACTATTTCTAAATCAATGAAAGCTCTATGCATCTGGATTTATCATTGCCCAGTAAGCATTAGGTAGGTCAGCACACTTGAAGTAGAATTAGTACAAATTTTAAGTAGCTGTCCTAAGGCAGGTGTTTTCCTCTTGAACTCTATTAAAACGATATTGAACAATATTTTAAGCTTCAAGTAATATTCCAATTTTGAGTGTGGTAAAAACTCTCGAGTTGTAGGTAATGCATAAAAAGAGGTAACATCCCCACCAAAGCTTCGCAGTGATGGTAGCCCAAAGTCCATTGGCACCTTCATTGCACCAGATTCTGCACCTTGAACATACATATTTTTTCCTGTGAACATCGTGGGTTATCATTTCTAATAAAGTAATCATCTGCAACAATTTTCTCAAGGGGTGGTTGCTGGAAATGAAGTCATTAAGTCATGTTGTAGCTGGTAAGGTTTGGGAGGGGGTTGGGGAATTGTGACATGATGAGGAAAAGTGTGAATTTTGGCTTTCTGTGTGTGCTTATATCATTCTTGTCATATTGTCATAGTGGGTCAAGGAGTCTGTTGCTGATGTTTCCCAGGAATTCTGAGAAATGGTAGCATTGCGCTTTGATGTGGCGGACAAGATGAAATTCTGCACCATGACTGCAATAAGTCAACAATTCTCACAAAAGGCATCGTATCCAGAGTTCAATTTGGTTATTTAATTTTTCCAAACAAAAGTAGACAAAATGTTAACCACAAATCAGAAGTTACCTGGCAAAAATTTGCAAACCATATGGTATTTTCAGAGGATTCAATCAACATTAACTTACTGCATTTCCATTCATTATTACTGAAAGCATTCATTATGAGGGTACTGTTGTGGTAAAGGTACAATGCTTGTCTGCTTTGCTCTGTGTCATCCTTGTAACTCTGCATACAGGCAACTCGATAGGAATTTACAGCTCCTGTTTTGATGGCTGCTTATTGGGGTGATTCAAATATTCCAAAGTTTGAAAATCTTAGTTTGTGAAAATATGTTACATACTTTCTGTTATATTTTCCCTAATTTCACGTAAAAAAAAAGCAATCCAAAATTTTTAGTCATTATTTTTATCCTTTTCAGTGCTCAGTGCTTCAGGGAATGAAAACAGTATTCAATAAGGCCCAGGAAAAGTCATGATCTGGCTACTTGAAAGTGTCATTGCACTAAATTTGCAATAAATGTTCCATAGTTTATATTCTACTGTCCGTAACATAACTGAATGTATCGTAAGAGTTAGACTCAAAACTTTAATCTGACCAAGGATTCTTTAGTATCTGAACATTTTTGAACTTGAGTGGAAAGGAAATTATAAATGAAGCACTAGGGCATTAATGACACTGAAGAACATTTTTAATATTAATGTGAAGAACATGCTCAATATGAACAACGATCCCCCTTTGGAAATAGTAGTATTGTATCTATTAGGCTCCATGTGGAAATTTCCTGAAATATGCCTTAAGAAGCATTAGATTTAGCAGAGCAGTCAGCATTTTTACTTAGTGCTTAGTGTAAAACTGATAATCTGTTAAAACAGGTATTTGTGATGCTTGGGAACATGAGACAAATTGGGTTTTATTGTTTAGCCTATTTTGTTCAACTGGTGGAGTGTGAGGTTGAATTCTATTCCATTTTGCAGAGAGTTAATGGTTTATCTCTTATATGTGCTTGCTGTTATTGCTTCAGGCCGTCCAAGGAAATAGTTTAGTATCCTCCATGACACAAAATCATAACATGATTTCATTCTGCTTTCGATTTACAAGGAAGATACTGTGGTTGTATTCCGGATCATGAAACTTCTTCGTGCTCATTTTATCTGTGCACATTCTGCAAGTTGACTTCTCTTTCCCTTCCTAAATCCTGTGTACCAACCAAACCACTCCAATAATAAATTGTCTTCCATTTCCATAGGTAAATATTGGAGCTAGTATTTTAGTACTATTCCACTAGGAATGATTAATCACAGATATCTATTCAAGTATTCACTGCAGCGCAATAAATTCTCTTCTACCTCACACTCTATGAGTGTGCCTTGAGGTGTTATCCCATCATGTGGAATGGGAATTTTCTCTTCCCCAGAATTGGGGTAAAAGTTTTTAACCATTGTAAAGAGTGACTTCTTCTACACTTCATCATGCTGATCACTATTTAGGAAAATTTCTCCCAAAGTGCTGACTTTTTTATATTAGGAGCTAATACTCAATTATAATCTTGTTTATAAACAATTGGAAAGCTGCAATGTTTTTGTCCCTCCTTTCATAATGTCTTCTGTGTGAATGACTGGATTTTTTAATTAATCACTTTAGAGGAGAATGGCATTCATATGAATATGTACTTAGGTTCGCTGAATAAATAAACTTGGTATTTTTTCATACAAAAACTATATAATATTACCAGTTTCAATGGATAGGTGATGTAATCAAATAAGATCATACCTGATGAACCTATGGTCGCCTATGCATCGAAACTAGTGGTTTTTATGAAGTTTTTTGTGTGAAAAAATACCAAACTTATATATTCAGTAATCATGAATTTTCGCAAAGTAGCGCCTGAACCCATCAAATTACTTATTTACTTAGGTTATCCAGTTCAATAATGAGGTGTATTACTCTCATGGTTGTCTCTATTTGGTAGTCTCTCTTCGGTTGTGTACTCCATCTTATGTTTTAACATAGTGCCTGTAATTGTGATAATTTGGCCATGCCACTTGTCTCCGAGTCCTGACTAGGTTTAAGGTGAAAAACCCAACCTTACTAACTGCAAGCAATTTTATGCTGCTGCCCTCACTTGGTGCTGAGGGTGATTTATAGCTAGGTTGAAATGTTTGAAGTTTATCCCAAATGTCCATGGGTTTTGATTTTTCTATGGCTTGTGGATTTTTATGCACATTTTTATTGTTACTGTTTGAAAACAACTTTCCAGGGAATAAGTGCATAGCATGCAAGAGGTCACAGTGGATTCAAGTTGAGGAGTTCTGAGCAAATTAATTACTGTTTGTGACTTTGGAGATATTTTATCGCAGGATATTTTTGTTTGCTGAATGTTGAAGGACCAATACCTACACACCTACCTCTTTAATGCCATTAATATTTACATTTTTGCCTTTAAAACATTTCTAATCGAGTTTGTGAGGTCAGTGATATTATGAGAAACATAATCATTTTTCATCTGACTTTGAATTTCCATTATTTTTATCAAAAATTTGAGATTTTGTTATATTAATTAATTCTATGATTAAGAACATAAGTGTGTAAATTTATCAAAAAATGATTTAAAAAAAATTTAATCTGCTGAAAGTTTATTTTTTATTTAATTTTTGGGAAAATTATCACATATGAATTTTTCAAGTTGAATTCATGTCACTCAGAGATTACTTATCCAAATGTGTATTGAAAACACTATTATGCATTAATTAAGTATGAATTAGCAGCCCCAGCAGGACCTGGGTGACAAACTTACTCCTCCTTCTAGTGATCACTGTTTGGCATGCCTGTGCAACTACCGTTTGCTGTCAGCATTCTGACAAAATCCAGTATTCTTCCGATCCCAGTGTACCATATTGCATGCGTCTCTTAGTGGCACCATTTGAGGTTAATAGGCTCCAGTGTGGTGGTCACTGCACTCATGGAATGCATGCAGAAGAAAGAGAGTCTGCATTGGTGGTGCATTCTGTGCCTCTTGATGGAGATAGTCCAAAAGTTTGTAAACTCGTTCGTTCCACATCTCCCGTTTGTGAATCTCAATGACAACTTGCCTCTCATCTACTTCTTACATGTTAGTGCACACACAAATGTGGATAAAAGTAATTGCATTGCGTACTTATATATTTGTATGATGTGTGCATTGTCATTTACTTTTGATATACCTACTTTTTAAGATTTGCAGATTTTCTAGTGCCATTTCAAAATATGAACTTTTGTGTAAGATTTTACTCACTGAGGTAATGAGAAAATAAAAAAAAGTATCAGGTACCCCACTCCAAAAGAAACATGTTTCCAAAGACAGCATGTTCGTATTATAGAAACATGGGCACATTGCTGTATGTATAATTTTTTTAATTAAATGAATTAATTTGTCCAATTTAATTCACAAAGTCAAGCAATGTAATAGCTAATATGACATGCTCTCTGGAATGTGTGTGTGTGTGTGTGCGTGTGTGTAGAAAGAAACATGTTATGCTAGTAATGGTTTGTGAGGTTTCCTTTTTTTTGTTCTTCTTCTGGCATATTTATTAATGAGATTTGTATTGTCATTCTGTGGCTACCTTTGTATTTTCAGTATTGTGTCTTTGGAAATGTGTGACCTACAACCTTTAATTTTAAAATAAATGAATCAGTTTTGAAAAATACTCTTGAGTATTTATTTTTCCAGGATATTTGTTGGAGAACCCATGGTGATGCAGGAGGTATTGTCCCCCCAGTCACCCTAGACCTTGGCAGAATTTAAGATGATAACCCAGTAAGCATGCAATACTGCATGGATGTCAGAATATTTACTAAATATTTGCAAATGAAACAATTCTGTGAAGATCCTCCCCAACAAGCATTCACAAAGCATAATCAGGACACACAGTGTAACATTAGGAGAATATTCTCAGAATGGATAAGAATAATGAATTCTTGGTAGTCCTGTCCCACATGAATTTCACTGTGATTGCCAACTTGCAGTCTGATTTGAGGATCAGGTTTCAGGCTGATGCAAATGTGTTCAATACTCTTGTTTCACTAAATACAACAACGGCTGACATAATCAACATGGTGAAGGTAAATAAGAAGCATGTTGCCTGAACTGGTTCTAAGCAGCTGAAATATTGCACATCAAGCAGGAATCATTGCAGCATCTGTAGGAGTATTTGCTAGAAGAATATAATAACGTCTTTTATTCATCTTTAGTTTATTCATTGGCTTCATTCGATGTTAATTTTGATAAGAAACATTGTAGTTTAGATATTGATGGGCATTGACTTTAAATCACTGCATTCTTATAGGTTCACTTAAGAAAGAAAAAACTGACATCTCACTCTACATTAAAATTTGGTTCAGTATCAAAACATTCTACCCCATTTATCTGTTCGATATGCCTATCCCAATTTTATCCGTTTCTAACCAGCGTGACGTTATCCCCTCTATCAAAGTGTTCTCAACAGTGTTAAATACAAAATTGTGAATTATACACCATAATGTGCGCTATCAACTGAAACGCTTCGAAGAAACGGGGCGAAAAGATACCGATCGGAAATATTATGCGAGAATTACCAAAATCTAAGCTAACACACGAAAATTTAAAATTTAGGATGCATACGTGCATAAACCAAACCGTGCTATAAAACCTATTGTAATTTATACACCATATTGTACGCTATAAACTGCAACGTTGGCAGTTTATGCGCCTGACAGTAAATGCCATGAATTATACAACATATTTAACATGGACAACCTCATAATAAAAAATTAGGGATAACGCATGAAAGCATTTAAGCTAAAACACGAAATCGATAAATTATTATGCTACATTGAGACCAAACCGTTTCAAAGATAAAATTGTGAATTATACACTAAATTTAACCTGGCCTTTTAATAAAAAAATATGAATAAGGCATTAGAGCATTTCTGCGAGAATATACAGAATTTCAGCTAAAACACGAAATGGAAAAATTATAATGTTACATTGAGACGAAACCGTTTCAAAGATTCAATTGTGAATTATACACAATATTGAAACTTGATAGCCTTAAAATAAAAAATTATGGATGAGACATGAAAGTATTTCTGCGAGAATAAACTAAATTTAAGCTTAAACACGAAATTGAAAAATTATTATGCTACATTGACACCAAACCGTTTCAAAGATGAAATTGTGAATTATACACAATATTTAACCTGGATAGCCTTATAATAAAAAAATAGGGGTAACACATGAAAATTGTAACAAGTATTTATGCGAGAATAGACAAAATTACAGCTAAAACACGAAATTGAAAATTTATTATGATACATTGAGACCAAACCGTTTTAAAAATAAAATAGTGAATTATACACAAAATTTAACCTGGATAGACTTATGATACAAAAATATGGATAAGGCATGAAGGCGTTTCTGCGAGAATAAAAAGCATTTCAGCTAAAACACGAAATGAAAAAATTATTATGCTACATTGAGACCAGACCGTTTCAAAGATAAAGTTGTGAATTATACACAATAATAAACCTGGATAGCCTTATAGTAAAAAATTAGGGATAAGGCATCCCCGAAAATACGCGAATTCATCGAAAACATTTAAAATGAATAAACACGAAGAGTTTTCTGTGGACATACCCCAAAAATACCCGTTTTAAAATGATAACAACATATTTTGCGATGGAAAAATAAACGAATTGTGAAAAAAGGAGTTTGAAATACTAAAAAATGGAAAAACTTAGAGAAAATAAACGACTTCATCTAAAACACGAAAAATGATTAAAAATGAGCAGTTTTGTGTGGACATTACACAAAAATAGCCGTTTAAAAATTATAACATCTTATCTTGCGATGGAAAAATCAACGAATTGTGAAAAAAGGAGTTGAAAATACTGCAATATATTGAGAGAAAAAAGTGATTTCACCGAAAACATCAAAAATGAATACAAACGAACAATTTTATGTGGACATACGACAAAACATACCCGTTTAAAAATTATAACAACTTATTTTGCGATTGAAAAATTAAAGAATGATTAAAAAAGGAGTTTGAAATACTTAAAATGAAAAAATTGAGAGAAAATGGGCAAACTCATCAAAAACACGTAAAATCAATAAAAACGAGCAGTTTTCTGTGGATAAACAACAAAAGATACCCAGTTTTAAATTATGACACCATAATTTGTGATGCATTAATCTAAGAATGGTTAAAAAATTAGTTTCAAATAAAATACTTGTGAGGAAAAATATTGAGAGAAAATAAGCGATTTCATCGGAAACACGAAAAATGAATAAAAACAAGCAGTTTTCCGTGGACATACCACAAACGATACACGTTTAAAATTTATAAGACCATATTTTGCTATGGAAAAATCAAAGAATGTTTACGAGAGAAGTTTGTAACACTAAAAAGGAAAATATTGAGACAAAAATAAGCGATTTCATCGAAAACACGAAATATAAATAAAAACGAGCAGTTTTCTGAGGACATACCACCAAAAATACGCGTTTTAAAATCAAAACACCATATTTTGCGATGGCAAAATTAAAGAATGGGTAAAACAGGAATTTGAAATACTTAAAGTGTAAAATTGAAAGAAAATACGCTATTTCATTGGAAACACTAAAAATTAATTAAAACGAGCAGTTTTCTGTGGACATGCCACAAAACATACCCGTTTTATAATTATAAGACCATAATTTGGTATAAAAAATAAATAACTGTGAAAAAAGGTGTTTGAAATACTTAAAAGGAAAAAATTTAGAGAAAATAAACGACTTCAACCAAAACACGAAAATTAATGAAAACGAGTATTTTTCCGTGGACACACCACAAAAAATATAAGTTTAAAAATTATAACACCATAATTTGCGATGGAAAAATCAACGAATTAGAAAAAAGGAGTTTCAATACTTCAAAGTAAATAATTGAGAGATATTTCGCGATTTCATCGAAAACAAGTAATTAAATTAATAAAAACGAGCAGTTTTTTGCGTACATGCCACAAAAGATACCCGTTTTAAAAATAAAACACCATATTTTGCGATGGAAAAATGAAAGAATGGTAAAAAAAATAGTTTGAAATACATAAAAGTAAAAAATTGAGACAAAATAAGTGATTTCACGGAAAAAATGAAAAATGAATAAAAACGAGCCGTTTTCTGTGGAGAAACAAAAAACATACCCGTTTAAAAATTATCACACCTTTTTTGTGAAACAATGAAACAATGAAAATGTAAAAGAATAGTTAAAAATGGAGTTTGAAATACTTAAAAGGAAAGAATTGAGAGAAAATACGCAAATTCACCGAAAAAACGTAAAAAGCATAAAAACAAGCAGTTTTCTGTTGACATACAACAAAACATGCCCTTTTTAAAAATTTAACCACATATTTTGCGATGCAAAAATCGACGACTAGCGGAAAAAAGACTTTGAAATACTTATAAGGAATAATATGCGCGAAAATACGCGATTTCATCAAAAAAACCTAAAAAGTATAAAAACGAGAAGTTTTCTGTAGGCATACAACAAGAGACCCCCGTTTTTTAATTATAACACCATATTTTGTGATTGAAAAATCTAAGAATGGTTAAAAAAAAGTTTGAAAAACTTAAAAGGAATAAAAACTGGGAAAATACGTGATTTAATCGAAAAACTTAGAAAGAATAAAAAAAGCAGTTTTCTTAGAACATACCACTAAAGATACCCGTTTAAAAAATATAACACCAATTATTGTGAAACAAAAATCTAAGAATGGTTTAAAAAAGAGTTTGAGATTCATAAAAGGAATAAACAGAAAAATTAAGCGATTTCTGTGAAAACCAGGAAAATTAATAAACACGAAAAGTTTCTCTGGACATACCACAAAATATTGCCGTTAAAAAATTAAAACACCATATTTTGCGATGGGACATAGAGCGAATGATGTAAAAAGGAGTTTGAAATACTTAAAAGGAAAAAATTGACAGAAAATAAACAACTTCATTGAAAGCATTACTAATTTAAAAAAACGAGCAGTATTCTGTGGACATACCACTAAAATACCCGTTTTAAAATTATAATGCCATCTTTTTCAGTGGAAAAATCAATGAATTGTAAAAAAGGAGTTTAAAATACAGAAAAGGAAATATTTGTGAGAAAATACGTGATTTTACCCTAAACAAATAAAATGAATAAAAACGACCAGTTTTCTGTGGATAAAGAACAAAACATTTCCATTTAAAAATTATCACACCTTTTTGCGATGGAAAAATCAAATAAGAGTTTATAAAGGATTTTGAAATACTTAAAAAGGAAAAGATTGCGAGAAAATACATGATTTCATCAAAAACACGTAAAATTTATGAAAAAGAGCAGTTTTCTGTGGATTTACCACAGAAAATACTCGTTTTAAAATTATAACGCGATATTTTGTGATGGAAAAATTGAAGAATGGTTAAAAAAGGAGTTTGAAATCCCTAAAAGGAAAACATTGAGAGAAAATACGCCATTTCATCGAAAGCACGTAAAATGAATAAAAACGAGCAGTTTTCTGTTGACATACAACAAAAGATATCTGCTTTTAAATTACTACACCATACTCTGCGATGGAAAAATCAAAGAATGGTTAAAAAAAGGAGTTGAAAATACTTAAAAGCAATATATTGAGAGAAAAAAAGTGATTTCACCAATTACACAAAAAATGAATACAAACGAACAATTTTATGTGAACATACGACAAAACATACCCGTTTAAAAATTATAATAACTTATTTTACGATTAAAAAACTAAAGAATGATTAAAAAAGGAGTTTGAAATACTTAAAAGGATAAAAATTGAGAGAAAATGCGCAAATTCATCAAAAACACGTAAAATAAAAAAATGAGCAATTTCCTGAGGACATACCACAAAACATACCTGTTTTAAAATTATTATATCATATTTTGCGATGGAAAAATCGAAGAATGGTTAAAAGAGGAGTTTGAAATACTCAAAAGGAAAATATTTAGAGAATATAACTGATTTCACCGGAAATACGAAAATGAATAAACACGAGCAAATTTTGTAGACATACCGCAAAGCATACCGGTTTTAAAATTATAACATCATATTTTGCGATAGAAAAATCAAAGAATGGTTAAAAAAGGAGTTTTAAATACTTAAGGGGAAAAGATTGTGAGAAAATACAAGATTTCTTCGAAACCACGAAAA
The DNA here is from genome assembly GCF_022747635.1 of Hetaerina americana. Classification (NCBI taxonomy): domain Eukaryota; kingdom Metazoa; phylum Arthropoda; class Insecta; order Odonata; family Calopterygidae; genus Hetaerina; species Hetaerina americana. The sequence goes on from NW_027287095.1 coordinate 7,843,045, forward strand.
ATGAATAAAAACGAGCAGTTTTCTGAGGGCATACCACCAAAAATACGCGTTTTAAAATTAAAACACCATATTTTGCGATTGCGAAATTAAATAATGGGTAAAAAAGGAGTTTGAAATGCATTAGAAAAATAAATTGTGCGAAAATACGCCTTTTTACCGAAAAAAAGTAAAATGAATAAAAAAGAGCGGTTTTCTGTGGATGTGGTACGAAAGATTTCCATTTAAAAAATATCAAACCTTTTTTTACGATGGAAAAATCAAATAATGGTTAATAAAAAGTTTGAAATACATAAAAGGGAAAAATTGAAAGAAAATACGCAAATTCATCGAAAAAACGAGCAGATTTCGGTGGACATATAACAAAAGAAACCCGTTTTAACTTATAACACCATCTTTTGTGATGCAAAAATCAAACAATGGTTAAAAAAGGTGTTTCAAATACTTTAAAGGAAAAGAATGAGTGAGAATAAGCGATTTCATCGGAAACACGAAAATTGAATAAAAACGAGCAGTTTTTATTCAATGAAGACCTGCCATAAAAATACCCGTTTAAAAATTATATCGCCAAAATTTGCGATGGAAAAATCAGCGTATTGCGAAAAAAAGAGTTTGAAAAACTTAGAACTGTGGACATACGATACGTCATACCCGTTTTAGAATTATAATTCCATGTTTTGTTATGGAAAAATCACAGGATGGTCAAAATGGAGTCTGAAATGCCTTAAAAAATTGAGAAATAATACGCGATTTCATTTTAAAAACGAAAAATAAATAAAACAGCATTTTTTTGTGGAAACACCAAAAAAACTTCGAATGGAATCTAAAAAATCGATTTTATAATTTCAACACCATATTTTTCGATCGAAAAATCAACGAATCTTGAAAAAAGGGGTTCGAAATATTTCAAATGAAAAAATTGAAATAAAATAAACGACTTCATCAAAACACGAACATTTAAAAAAAACGAGCAGTTTCCTGCTGGCATACCACAAAATACGCGCCTTAAAATTACAAAACCATATATTTTAATGCAAAATTAAACGATTTGTGAAAACAATAGTTTAAAATTCTTAAAGGCAAAAAATTAAGAGAAAATACACGATTTTCTCGGAAACGCGTAATATTATTAAAGGTAGCTGTTTTTTGTAAACATTCCACAAATTATAATGGTTTTTAATTTCAAATATCATATTATGCGAATTAAAAACCAAAGAATGGTTAAAAATGGAGTTTGAAATACTTAAAAGAAAAAAATTTAGAGAAAATAAGCGATTTCATCGAAAACACGTAAAATGAATAGGAACGAGAAGTTTTCTGTGGACATTCGACAAAACATACCCGTGATAGAATTATAACATCATATTTTGCGATGGAAAAATAACAGAATGGTTAAAAAAGGAGGCTGAAATACCTACACAGAAATAATTGAGAAACATATGGTGTTAGAATTCTAACACCATATTTTGCGATGAAGAAATCACTGAATATTTAAAAAAGGAGTCTGAAATACCTAAACGGAAAAAATTGCGACAATACGCGATTTCAATTTACAAAATAAAAATAATAAAGCAGCAGATATTAGAGGACACACCACAAAACACACCCGTTTTATGATTTCAACACCATATTTTTCGATGCAAAATGCACGAATTTTGAAAAAAGGAGTTTGAAATATTTAAAAGGAAAAAATTTAAAAAATGAGACATCATCGAAAACACGAAAATTTGAACAACACGAGCAGTTTATTGCTGGCATACTAATAAATACGTGTTTTAAATTTACTAAACCATAAATGGCAATGGTTAAATCAAGGAATCTTGAAAAAAGGAGTTGAAATATTTAATAGGAAAAATTAAAATAAAATAAACGACTTCAATAAAACGCAACGACTTCAACAAAATACGCGTTTTAAATTTACTCCAGCATATATTGCAATGGAAAAATCAACGAATTGTGAGAAACATAGTTTGAAATGATTAAAAGTAATAAATTGAGAGAATATACACGATTTCATTTACAACGCGCAACCTTAATAAAAGGTTGGTTTTTTTTTAATTCCACAAATTTTCATCGTTTTAAAATAACGGCATTATGTCTTGCGATTTAAATACCAATTAATGGTAAAAAAAGTAGTTTGATATACTTAAAAGAAAAAAATTTGGAGAAAATACGTGATATTATAGAGAACACGCAACATTGAATAGCAACGAGAAGTTTTCTGTGGAAGAACGACAAAACATACCCTTGCTGGAATTATAATACCATATTTTGCGATAGAAAAATCACAGAATGGCTAAAAAAAGGAGTCTGAAATACTTAAAAGAAAAAAATTGAGAGAAAATACGCGATTTCATAAAAAACACGTAAAATGTAAAGGAACGGGAAGTATTCTGTGGACATAAGAAAAAATTCCCGTTGTAGAATCAAAACACAATATTTTGCGATGGAAATATCACGGAATGTTTGAAAAGGAGCCTTAAGGGGAAAAGTTCAGAAACAATACGCGATTTCATCTTAAACAACAAAATGAATTAAAACGGCAGTTTTTTGTGGACACACTACAAAAAACATACGTTTTATAATTTAAACACTATATTATTCGATGCATAAATCACCGAATCTAAAAAAAGGCGTTCGAAATATTTAAGAAGAAACATTGAAACAATATAAACGACTTCATCGAAAACACGAAAATTTAAAAAAAACAGCAGTTTCTTGTTTACATACCACTAAATACGCGTTTTAAATTTATAACACCATATATTGCTGTGGAAAAATCAACGAAGAGTGAAAAAAATAGTTCGAAGTACTTAAAATTAAAAAATTGAGAGAAAGTACATGATTTCATCAAAAACACTTAACATTGATAAAAGCCAGCTGTTTTTTGTAAATATTCCAGAAAATATAATAGTTCAAAAATTACGACATCAAATTTTGCGAATTCAAAAGGAAGAATGGTTAAAAAACTAATTTGATATAATTAAAAGAAAAAATTTGAGAGAAAATAAGCGATTTCATCGAAAAAACCCTAAATCAAACTTTTAATGGTCATATAATCGAAAAAACACTGTCTATCTCGTCGGGAACCGGCTAAAATTACCGGGGTTTGCACCCCCTCATGATGATCCAACCAAAACCTAATTTGGGGCACATCCAACAACAATATGTTGAATAATTCACAACGCGTCTCCTTATTGGTTTGGTCACACGTAAGCTTTTTATTTTTTCAGTTTTCGTGTGTTAGCTCAGATGTTGTTACATCTCGCAAAATTTTCTCGTGCGGTATCGCTTTTACCGCCAAGCGTTCAGGTCCCTCTTCATCTCTGAGTGCTTTCTTCCTCCCTTCATCCCGTCCAACATCCCTATCCTGTTCCTTCCCTTTCCTCGTTTGCCTAACATTCTCCCCTCAATTACAGTCTTCAACATCCCGCTACCGGTCAACACCCCCTTCATCCACTTTTCCTGCCTCCATAGGATTTCTCCCAACAAACCCCTCTCTTCGCCCACCATACCAAGTACTTCCTCATTTGTTTTCTTCTCAGTCCATTTCACCTTCTCCATTCTTCTCCACACCCACATTTCAAAAGCCTCCAGTCTACGTCTATCCTCCTGCTTCAATGACCACGTTTCCGCACCGTACATAGCTACACTCCATATCAAAGTTTTTACGAGTCTTTTCTTAATATCCTTACTCAACGTCCCTGTCATCAACTCCCTCCTCCTTGTGAAAGCCTTTTGCCTAGCGCAATTCTTCTCTTTACGTCCCTACTACTTTGACCGTGTTGGTCCAAACACTACCGAGATACGTAAACTGTTCTACCTGCTCTAGTTTTTACCCTCCTATTTTAATGTTAAGCTTAGCCTTTTTCTTTCTAGAAAATCGCATAACCTTTGTTTTATTAATATTGATTTTCATCCCATACCTGTCGCACTGAATTTCCAATTCACTCAGCAATGCTTGCAACCCCTTGGCTGAGTGACAAACCAAAGCTTGGTCATCAGCAAACCTAACTGATTTTACGAATTCCCCGCCCACTTTCATTCCAACCTCCAGTTCTTCCCATGCCTCTTTAATTATTTCCTCTGCATACAGGTTGAACAGCAACGGTGATAACGGGCAACCCTGCCTTACACCTCTTCCAAACACTGCCCATCCGGACTCCCCGTTTCCCCCCCGCACCTGAGCAGTCTGGGACATATACAGGTTGCGGATTAGCCTCCTTTCCCTCCAATCTATTCCTATTTTCTGCAATATCCTCATTAGTTTTTCCCAGTTCACTTTATCAAAAGCTTTTTCGAATTCTACGAAACACGCAAATACCTCCTGGTTTTGTTCTATATTCCTCTCGATTAATAATCTCATTACTGCAATGGCATCACGCGTACCTCTCCCCTTCCTAAACCCAAACTGATCATCACCCAAGTAATCATTTTCCCTACTCTCTATCCTTTTGTTTATGATCCTGAGAACAACTTTAGCTGCGTGGGATATCAAACTTATCGTCCTGTAGTCCTCACATGATGTAGCCTTTACCTTTTTCGGAATAGGAACTAAAACTGATCTCACAAAGTCTTCCGGCCAGATTCCTTCCTCATAAATACTACGGATCAGCCCATATAGCCTCTTCCTCCCACATTTTCCTAAGCATTTTAAAAGTTCCGCGGGAATATTATCCACCCCCACGGCCTTATTTAGTTTCATCTCCCTTAATGCCCTTTCTATCTCATTGTCTAGTATGCCTGGACCTAAGCTATCTTCCTGTACGTCATGTTCCTTTTCTATGTCTAACTTTGTTGGTCTGAGTTCTTTACTATACAGTTTTTCTATATATTCCTTCCATCTCTCTTGGATCTTTCCCGCGTCAACTATTACCTTACCCGCCTTATCTCTAACTGCTATTGTTGATATCCCTTTCTTACTTCCCGATAATGATTTAACTTTGCTGTACAGCATCAAGTGATGAAGAGAATTTTACAGAAGAGGAGGATGACACAGGATCGGAGCAAATTGGCTAAAACTTCATTTTATATTCAAGAAATATTGGATTAAGGACCAATCCGACGACCAACAACGGGAGCAACGAGTCAGGGAAGATGTATTCATTGCAGTAGAACCATTGACCGGAAATTTGGAGTAAAATGCTCTCTCTGTATGGCATACGTTTGTCCAGAGCACAGGGGTGTTCTCTGTCTAACGTGCACTCAGCATGAATAAGAAATCTCTATGTATGTACTTTTCGCAATGATGATATACGTATGTATTTTTTTGTACAATGATGGTGTATGTGCTCTTTGATTTTTAATAAAGCCGGTTTTTTTCCAATTTGAACGAAATTCTTAATAATAATACCCATTTCCGCGGTAGAAATCGATTTCTTACCATTTGCGCACTTTTAATTCTTAAAATAAATACCTTTTTTCAGAACTGGAAAAACAACTGATATAGTCTTAAAGCATATTATCTCCCCTTTATAAACCCGTTGGATTCCCTCAATTCGGTTGAAAATTGAGTAAGATATCGTTAATTTACGAAAAAAGTAATTTTGCTGATTTTACACGCTTATTACCCTCCTTACTCATTTTTCTCTCAACCGATAAACTTTGACACAAAAATATTTGTGTCACGTGATTCTACATTAAAAATCGAAAAAAAATTAGCCCCTAAAGGTCTCTCATAATGATAATGGTGTGAGATTCGAATTTTTGAAAATTGGGGTTTTTTTCACCCTGCGTAACCAGAAAAGGGTGAAAAAATAGCGTTTCTGTTCTAGGGTGAATATAATATTATTAGTATAAAATTTTTATTTTGGTTGTGCGTTGTGACCCAACCGTTTGATATACACAATTGCGCATCACACACCATAGTGTAACCCTATAAACTCGAACGCTTTGCTGTAAATGCCCAAAATGATACAGAATGAGAAAGGTTTTGCTAGAATTGAAAAATCTGAGCTATAATACTAAACCTGAAAAATATGATTCTTATGTGTGATGAAACTGATTAAGAGACGCAATTGTGAATTCTACAATATATTGTACGCTATAAACTGCAATGCTTGATAGTATGTGTGCTGAATAATATGCATGTGAAAATTTTGCGAGAATACCAAAATATTAGTTTAAAAACGTGTTACCGAGATCTGATCTAATGTGGTAACTAGACATATTTGAGTACTGTAGGAAAACAGCTGAGTTTAAGTTACTTGAAGGTCGGTCACGACAGTAGTTGAATGCATGTTTAACAGGGTAAACACTTTGTTCAGCATAAGCCCTTCTTGCATTGGTTCCATGCTTTCATATTTTTATAGTTTTGTGTATTTTATTAATTAGTTACCTCTTCAGTATATATTGTGTCACCAAAAATTAAGGCCATTCAACTACAATCATGACTGTTGAAATTGATGTTTTGACATTTGAAATTCAATATTTTTGTGATGTGATGTCACCGAGAGAATAAAAAAGAATTGAAAGAGTCTTTAAACCTTCTCTTTACTTAAGATCTTTTTTCGATAACACGTTCAAGGTTTTGCTCTAAGGTTGCTCAAAATAATGAAATTTAATGTATCTCCAAATTCTGGTAAAAGTGCATTAAATATTCATGCCTTCTTGGGCAGGCATTGATAAAAGTCTTCGACCAGATATTGAATTAATTTATTTAGACTTTAAGTATGCATTTGTGTCTCTTCTCCTCTTCTGAGATCACTAAATGTTGAATGTGAAGGCTGTTGGTGCCAGATATGAGTGCATTTCTATCCATTGATATCTGGTTTGATAATTCATTTCAGAATTCAACTATATTAACTACCAAACGCTCAGTCAGTTTATGCCAAGGAAACAAAGATTGTTTCATAAAACAGTAGGATTAAAACTTTGCAATTATTCACATCATGTTTTAGATTTTCTAAATCTCATAAAATGAAGCACTAACGAATTCCTTTTCTTGATAAAAGATGCTTATTGTGAGTGGCATCTAAAACAGTTGTGATTGTAATAGAATTCAAGAACAGGCTTTCGGAATTTACCTCTTTTTAGTAAAGATTTTCAGGAAAAATAATAATTCCATGATTCCATGTTGCAGGCTCATATCTAGACATTTCAAAAGCCTTGTAAGGGAATTGGACTTGAGCCAAATACTTCGGTCAATCACATGCTGTATGGCATTGTTCAACCCAGTGAGGAATATTAATATTTTGGGGATTTGACAATATAAAATTAATAGCTATTGCCAGGGACAACATCTCCACAATATTATGGATTTTTTAATGATAGTTGATTTAGTGCAATGAAATCTTTTTTATTTACATGAGTGCATTCAATCAGCCCTCCTTGTGACTCCGCTCAACTGATGTGATATGGTCACCTCACCAAATTGAACTTCATAGAACCATGCTTTAAGCAATCAACTGTTTAATGTAATGCATGCGGCCCACGCTGATAAAGTGCCTTTGCATTGGGACATGCATTTTTTGACTCCACCACAGTGAGAATTACTTGAGCACTTAATGTATTTATACTTTAAAATATCTCAACAATGGAAAGAAATAGCAAACACACAAAATTTCATTATATTTATTGAAAAATTGCTGATTTTTGTCAATATTCATGCATTTCTGGGCCAAAAATTGCCTTAAAATACCCTTAAGTCCAATTTGATTAAAACCAGCGTCTGCCCAGCCTTGAGACTTTGATAATTAAAATTTGGCTCTTTCCCATCATTTGTACTTGATTTGAATGTTACCTTTGTTATTTTGTTAGTTGTTAGTTTTTGCTGTTTTTGTACGTATGCATCCTTATTTGTATGTTGTTATATGTACCAATTTGATTTGGCAAGTTACTGCTGTATGTGGTTCTATTTCCAAATATAAATAAATAAATGGTAGGAATGGAAATAGTAAAAATGGGACGGATGACACAGATTCAGCAGGATACATGGAATTAATAGGTATTAAGATTAATAATACATAAATAATGAATTGATTAATTTTCCTTGTGCGTAACTGCCTCATTGGAGCTTACCGTGGCCATATGGATCTTCTCTGGAAGTGCCTTCAGACATCCACCACAATGGGAATGCATGGTGATGGTGGTAGAAGTATGATCTCTTACTTTACAGGGAATTGTTGCACAATAAACATAATTCGTTTTGGAATCTTTTTCATAAAGCAAAACAATTTTTCCCATATATATTTATGTAAAATACAATAATGCATTCTATGGCTAAAAAAAATATTGTACAAGGTTTATTCAGCAAAAATTATTAACACATTGTTTAGAATTGTAAATCATCTTCTATTGCAGAATGTATCAATTTGGAATGCAAATCCTATTTGTAAAACAAAAGAGAATCGAATAAATTAGTCCAATGTTTTGATAAATTCCTAATTCTTTTTTACTAGAAGGGTGTCTGGAAACATTTGTTTTTGCTGACGTTTCAAAATTTTGTGAAAATCTGATTCAGCATCATCATTAAATAAATTTCTAGTGCACATATTAAGGAGATGCTTCATACACATAGTTGGTACATGACATCCAAGTCAAATCTTCTAGCCTCCACGTTTCTAGAAGGCTAACAGCATTTCTGAAGGGTAAACCAGAAGGGGTTTCATTTTCAAATCGCCACTTGCATTGGCACAAAATAAGAGCGTCAGATGGCCTTTTATTGGTTTCTGGTCAGGCCAAGCATTCTCCTCTGCTATTTCGTGTATCTAGGTTCACTTCAGCATCTTCTTCCAGAAGAACTAAAATAAGAATTAAAAACCTGTTATGACAGGTAACCCTCGGAATCTCCCATGTTCTTGGAGTCACCAATGAAGTTCTCCGCTGTCTATGTGCTGTTGCTTCACCATACCTTACAATGTTGGTGAACGTAAATCTTGGTTCTCCTCTTTAACTTCTCAAAACATATACAGCTTCCCTTCAGCCTAAGGCGATCCTAGCATATTCTTAAACAGGACAATGAAAATCACTTCCCCCTTCTCAAGAATGAATTCTCCTTGATAGTGTAGCATTTCCATTGCTTTTCATTTATCCGTATGAGAAGCAACTCTTCAACATCATTGAGAATGCACATCAGTTGCACAGATATTCTTTTCACTCCCATTGAAGCACCAATCCCCTTAATCTTGTCCTTGTACTTGAGCATAGTGTAAATCGCTAAATTAGACATGTTGTATGTGCATGCTGGATAAGCCACACTCACACCTTGTTCTTGTTTCCAGTGATTTTACTTTTCATTTCTATGGTTATTTTTATTCTCTTATGGCGGCCTTCTAGCAGCTTTTTCTTTGGTGACATTTTTAAAACTATGCACAAAATATTTTCAAACTTTAAATGGTAAATAATGCATCTGAACACAAGTTTGGAAAAATGTGTGATCACTAGCGACACTAACATTTTAGCGGAACGAGGGCTAAACAAAAAGTAGCAGAATTGCAATCATTCTGGGAATTCCACTCCCTATGCAAATAGTAGCTTGTTAAGCAAGCCATTTTTGTCCAAAATACTTTTGCTCATTATGCAAAGAACATGTCATGTGAGGTGCTCCTTATGTGATGTCCCACTGTATTTGAGAGGTAAATTCATTATAAAATGATAGAGAAAATAATATTTATAATGACTCAAATATAATTCAACCAAAAATAGTACAGCTAACTATGAACATAACTTATAGCAAAAAAAAAAACATTTACAAATTATTATTACAGAGTCTTGGAGAATTTGTATCATACATGAAGAGTACACCATACCCTTTCAAATGCTACAAGAACAAGTGACCTCCAGCAGAGTGTTAGTAAGCTCTTAGCACTCTTAATGTCACTTAAGAAATCCAACAAAATTGCATTAAAGCAATACGTGGAAGGTAACTTGAGGTAACATATTTCAAGCTAATTTAAACAACAGCTCAGTGATTTGCTTTGTGATTTCACCCAATGCCAGTGACGGTGACAGAAAACACTCATCAGGTCTATCATAACCAGGAACATTTGTAACCATTCGAACTCCAGAATGCAGCCAACAATCACTACTTCAATCCTCATTGCAAATACACATCCAACTGTTCAATTTTCAACAATATTATGCCAGGCGCTCGTCATGTCTGAATTTTTCGCAAAACGAGTGCATCCACTTGGGCACAACCATTTAGAGAGAAGTATTCTGCACTAACTCCTCTCCCCTTACAACACATACACAGGAAGAAAAACTTGGCATCGAAAATGGAGTAGATTAACATATAACAGTTTTGAATTAAACTTATTCACAATCGTTATCACATAAACCTCTTTCAGCTCATGTAATACATGTCAGTGAATGCAAGTTATACATAAGTTCACATGTATACCTAGGTATACACATGCTTATGTACACACATGCATTAGGAAGCCCTAATTACTTAAATATTTTTTATAGTTCAGGCACTTCCTTAAGGAGTAGTCTTACAACTTCACCCACAGCTTTAAGCTAACCTTCTTGACTATGTTGATTAAGCTCAGGGCAGTGAATGTAACATAAAATGCACTTTCCTTCATGCACTTGATTCCTTACTTGGGGCACCCTCTGCTGGTGACCTTGTTGACCCCAATGAACCATCAGCTACACTGAAAGTGAAAAAGAAATTTTAAAACATTAAATAAACTCTCCATACATAATAAAAAATCAAATGGATAGCATTTGAAACAAAATATTTCACAAATAAAAATATTTAAAAATTGTAAATATGCCATTTTTTCAAAATTTCTAAATGTATGAACTGACTGATTTTCCATAAGATTAAATGGAAAATTAGGTTTTGAGATACAAACTTTTCAAGATATCAACCGTGGACAAGGACAAATTTTGCTTGCATGTTAAGTTACCATTGCATTACCATGCAAGTAGGATGGATGGATTTGCAAACCCCCATGTAAAGATATTTTAATTTGGAAGTTGTAAATTATTCCCTCTTGAAATTCTTAACTCATGTATCACGGTGCACAGCCAAAATTTTGTTGAAAATGACCATCACTATGTGATAATAGTAAAAAAATCTCCATGATTTTAACAAGCACTGACAAGTTTCACCTGCAAGGCTAGGGTTCATTTCCCTTAGACATTAGTTCAGCAACATACTATGACCTTCTTGCTGCCCAGTGACAAAACGCAAACTTAATATTCTCCTACAACCCCTATTACAAAACCATTAGTTTCCTGTTCAAGACTAAAAGCCTATGTAAGTGATTGGATATATTTCTGGAATCATTCAATTAGTAAATTATTCAAATTTCCTCATTTACAAATTTAATTTAGATTACAAAACCTAATTTTCACCTTATGAATAACAAGATCAAGGAATGAAATACTTCATTAACATAGATAGGCTAAAATTCCTAAAGAATATGAGCTGAAACCTACAATAATCATCCACTCATCAGTGGATTTTCAACCCAAGGTTTCTGTTGAAACTGACATCTTGCAGTGGATATGGGAAGGCAAGAAGGAAACAAAGAAGGGCTGATTGACTTAACCCACCTGCCATAGGGTTGCATGCAAATTGCTGCTAACTGTGCCATTCTGATTTCATCTGATCTTATATCAATCAGTCTTGTGCATTTCCAGCATTGGACAATAAAATAGTCCTCACCCATCACCCTTACGAGACAAATTTTGTTTATGAAGACTTAAATATTTCCAAGATTAAATAAAAGAACCAGAAACATGTTTCTGCCATGGTAAGGGTGAAGGGTAATCATTGAATACATTCCAAAGAAAACCTCCTGATAGTTGACAGTAGTAAATGAGGTAGTTCAAAATAAATTTTACTCCCTTGAATTCAACCAACATCAATCCCTACATAGGTAATCATTTCAAAACCCAACAGTATAATTAAATGCTGGGGGTGGCGTTCTAGTGTGGGGTAAAGAAGAATTATAAATTCCAGTGGTATCTTACCCGTAACTGCCATAATCTGACTCGAGAGAGACATGAGAGGGAGTTCCTTTGGATTTCACTCCCATATTGCTGCTCCTCCGGTGATTGGAAAGTAGTGCATCCACCATGTCCTCTGATGTGTCACTATCACTAAAGAAACAATAAGGAGACAGCCTTTGAGAGATAAACACGTGGCATGATTTGTGTGGATGTGCATCGACAAATATAAAATGATTTCCATTTTTGGATGTCACCAATTAAAACTCAAGATATTTCAGCCATAAGAGCAAGGGAAACAATGCGTCACTCAAGAATTTCATAACACTTGTATATTGGGCATGGTCACTTTTTGACCTTGCATTGGATATGTATTCATTTATTAACAGCTTTTCTTTTGGAGTGAGATTTAGACTTTATAGTCCCTTCTTCCACCTAATCTGAAAATGACTGAATTCCTCAAATTAAACAGTGACATAAGAGACAATCTCCAACTTATTACATATTGTACACAGAGACTGAGGGGGTACAAGGGTGAGAGACAGAGGGGGGGGGGGAAGAGAGAGTGGGATGGTGTGCCTGCAATCAGTTAGGACGATTTCATTAAGGGAGGTGACTAACAGCTCTGAGGCCATTGGCGCCATTTGGGACAGGCGAGTAATTTGTAAGAAGTACGTTGGTTAAGGTAATGGGAAAATAAGGGTGAAACTTGGTGACGCATCATTAGTCTACTCTTAACAAAGACACCAAAGGGTCCGCATTTGACCCATCAGACTGATAGTGTACTCCAATGGATATGGTCCTGCCCCAAAGGCACCCAAGGAGGAATAAAACATGAAAAATTTTGCCACCACCAGTATTCAAACTTATGCCCTTGGCATCCAAAGCTGGTATACCCCATCAACCTGGTTCCCTTGTTCAACCAGGAATACGTGGTACTATATCGAGGACCCATTTCAGGGAATAAAAGTCATGTACGAGCCATTCTGAATACAATATTAAGTCCAGTAATAATGTTTCAAATTTGCAAACTGTGAAACTGTACAAATTATGAGGATTTATAGCATTGACTAGCAGTCTAGTAGCAGTAGACGAGCAGTCTATAGTACTGAGAGGTGGGTCCCAATATGTTCCCTCAGAGACACAGGTAATTTAGTCCCAGCCTCACCTCTCTGTCTCGTCATCCTCTCCGCCGCTGCTCCCACTGCCCATCTCCCCTCTCATGGCCGCCTGCAGGTCCCCTAGCCTCGCCAGGGCCAACCTCAGGTCTGCCCGTGTCGTAGCAGACTCCGCCTCGGCCACCGTTGCTCTCTGCTCAGCCTCCCGCTTCTTTGCTGCAGCCTCAGACTCACGGGCTGCTGCCGTTGCTGCCTCCTCGCGTGCTTCCCTTGCCGCCCACTGCGCACGGCGAAGGGCTTCTTGTGCCGCTAGCTCACGAGCCCTTGCTGCATTTGCCTCAATTGTTGCTTTCTCCGCCCCTTCCTTCAGCCGTGTTATTTGTACCTATTGTAAAGGGTGATAGCATTTGTTTCAAAGATAAAATATTTAAAATTGTGTTTGTCAAGTGCCAAATGGTGCAAGCCGTATTCCCAGAGCCAATGAAGTAAAATGCAAAACAATACACTCCAAAGATGATATTTACATCATGAAGGTGACTATCATCAGGGAAAAGACTGATCAGAAGGCAACGGACAAGGGATGAGGCCAGTGAAGAACTATTTTCCAAAGTCACTTGGCTATACAGACATAGCCCAGTTGGAGTATTTGGTCTCCCATTACGGCTTATTGGCTCTTGGAATAAAATGAGGGCAAATGGCAAATATATAATGTCAGGACTGAAAATTACCTTCCTCTCAGAGATAAATAGACTCTACAAATTCAACTGCATATATATACATATATATATACATATATATATATAAAATATATATATTATATATATATATATATATATATATATATATATATATATATATATATATATATAATACATACATTTTGACACACACACACACATATATATACACACACACACACATATATATATATGTATATATATATATATATATATATATATATATATATATATTTATATATAGGCAGAATAATGCAAATATTACATTCTATAAGATATCTCCACATCACGATAGAAAAAATGTCCATAACCACTCTACAACATTTCCCAATCTCTTTAAAGTTAAAATTATTTACAAAATGTGGAAGGTTAAAAAAGGATAGCTGTCATATTTAAAACTGCTTGTCACATTTAAAGTAACACATACTCGGTACCAAACAAGGATGTTGACTCACCTCCATGCGCGAGCGGGTGGTCTGCTCCAGCTCCAGCCTCGACTCCAGATCGCGAGCCTTGAGAGCAAGGCGTCGCTGGGCGAGGGAGGCTCCAGGGTCTGTCCGCCCACCGCCTTCCATGGCAGCCTCCAGCCGTGCCCACAGCTCAGCCACCTGCTCTCGCAACGTTGCCCTTTCGGCCTCCAGGGTGGACAGCTGCCCAGCCTGCTCAGCCATCGCAGCCTGCTCCTCGGACACTTGCTGAACTGCTCCTTTGTATTTCTTCAGCATCTGAAGTCAGAATATGGGCATGCCACCATACAACTAGTTTTCAATCTATCACAAATGGAGCTTAAGACTAAACACATGCCTCATCCCAGAACCAGTCACTCCGCTGGAATTAATTGATTGTATTTATTATTTTAACAATTTCCTCCAAAAAGCCAAGTTTTGACCTATTACCTCGTTATTACCAACAAATAATCACAAATGCCCAAGCTCTGGTCATTGGAAGAAAACCAATCTAAATGGGAATGAAACTGAATAGCCCTTGCTGTTACCATAGTACACCTCAGGGGGTCAGCAGAAGTCATGTGAGTTCACCAGAGTAAGTGCAATAGATAACTGCCTATTTTTATTAATGTTAGACAATTGAATTTATAAAATATATTCTACAGTCATTGGTGTTACTGTATTTGCCTGAATAGAAGCCACCCCTGGATTTAAGCCAACCCACCAAAAATCATCAAACATATTTTGGAAAGAAGTAATTTTTAAAGATTTTGTGATTGAATATTCCAGGCATTTACAGGTAATCTAAAATATACTATGCATAACACTGTTACAATGGTAACACAAATATATCATGAGTAGCATTGTTACAATGGTAGCAAAATATGGTGGTAATTATGAGCACATTAGTATGGTTTTGTTAACATGGATTTAGCTATTCAGAGCCTGATTTAGTCCTCTAAACCTCTTTGTCTCTAAGAATAATATCTGCTAATTCATTTTCAACAACAGCACGATGGTCTTCAGTGCACAACAATACTTCAACCACTCTCTGCGACCACTTCTATGGAGAGAGAAAATTTCCCAGAAGCAATTCAAAAGCAAAAGGGGTCATTTCCAAGGCATATTAGCAGATTATCTTTGGTTTCCCACTGCATTCTTGACTTTAATTCAGCAACATCATCAGAATCATGTTTATCATTCCCTTGCATAAGTGCAATAATGAATGCCATTCTTTTATGCCATCCTTTTACTTCATTTTATTTCAATAAATACATCCATACATATATATTACGCTTCAATGCTACATCTCCATATCCACTACTGCGGATTGGTCAGTCACATTTTCTGCTAACAGTTGCATGGTGAGTGCTCTTCTCATTCAAAGCCAGTTTTGATATTACTTCACGACCACTCCCCAAATATTCAGCAATAAACATTGCAAGTGGTGTCTTTATGTTTCTTATCAGACATCTAGCAGCTTGGTGTGATGGTCCAATTGCTGGAGATGTACTCTTTATATTTACATTAATGGAATCCAATGATAGTCTTCTGATACAATACAATTTTAACTTTATCAAAAGCATTTGTAAAATCCCAAAACATTACATCCACTCTGCTTTTTCCACCTATTAACCATAGAACGGTAACAGGGCTGAAAAACAACCCAGAGCGGGTTGAAATCTCGCGCCAAACGAAAACGGCTTACATTTGCGACTAGGGACCCTTACCCTTAATTCACGTCAATCAATGAGTCACGTGATTCTACATTAAAAAACGAACAAAATTAGCCCCCATAGGACTCTCATAGCCATAACGGTTGTGAGAACGAATTTTTGAAAATTGTCACCCCACGTTACCAGAATAGGGTGAAAAAATAGGATTACACTTCTAGGGTTAATTATGCACATATGCACAAAGAGGACTACAAATGATTTATTTTTGTTGAAATTATGCTGCTTTCTACTTTAAAAAAATATATATAGCATTAGGAAAGTTGAAGAAGATCGTATTTAATGTTCCTATGTTGCTTACTAGGATTTTGGAGTACAGGAAATCTAGTGACATCAATTACTTGTTTAGTCCAAAATTGGCAAAACGCCAATTAGATTGGAAATACAAGAAGAGAAATATTATACACACTTTCTAAGCGAACCTTACATGCTAAATGGAAAGAAAGTTTTTGGATTTTAGGAATGACTTATTTAATGTAGGGTTTGAAGTCCTGTTAATATACACTCATCAAGAAATAGTTTCTCTAGGAAAGAGGTTTTTATTCAGAAATTCATTAGAACTATCCAGAGGCTTTGTTTATTCCTTTTATATTACTATACTATACAACTATAATCACATTGCTATATTACATTAAAGGAAAATTCAACACACAGTCGTTGAATAATGCCTTGATATAGCAATAGTATTTGTTGGTATGCCTTGACAGGGGGCCCATTTCTCAAAGTTACAAGTCTATTCACAAGTCTAAGTTAATTGTATACACTGATAAAATTCTGGTGATTAAAGGGTGCAAGCACTTGCCTACTTCATTCATCATGCGAATTTGAATGTTTAGATTATATTCAAGAATTTATTCAGATTGTAAATAGATTTTGGCTTCGAGAAATAGATTAATTTTCACTCACATCAGCAGCGGAGACACTTTGGTGCCAAAATGTTTATCCCAGAGTTTTTTAATCACATGAGAATATATGGATTCAGATCGAAGTGAATACCTAATGATTTGGAGTAGCATATGCAAATTATTAAGGCACACATTGCAACTGCACTCACCTCAGCCATTTCCTCTTCATTCTCCTCCAGCTGCGCCCTGAGGTCTGCCCTCTCGCGACCCAGGGCTGCAGCCTTCTCCTCAGCCTCCGAGCGCTGCCTCAGAGCCTCCTCCAGTGCTGTGGCCGCCTCCCTCGCCTCCTCCTCAGCTGACTGGCGAGCCTTCTGAGCTATCTGCCTCGCAGCTTCTGCATCCTCCAGCTTGATACAAAAAATATGGGCACAATGGCACTCAGGAATATAATATCTCACATCATGTATTCATCGTTTAAAAAACAATTTAGAAAAAATACATATAATTTTATTCACTGAATAATAACCAAATGAAATTCTATGGAAATAAAATAGATTTCACAAATTCAAAGAAATAAAAATTTAATTCATAGAAAAATTCAATCTAATCTGAGCAACATCATTGCACAGCATATCAATGCATGGAGACATTCTCTGTAGACTCATGAATATTACAAAATGGAAATGGCATAACTGCCAAAGACAGCTTAATTTTGCTATATATCACAAACGTACAACTGATGAGGAACTTTCACATTTGAAATTAGTGTCCAAAGATAAATGTAATTATAAAACAAAACTCATGAACATAACTTTCTACAGCAATTCTTTATCATAAACAACATTAAACACCACACATCTACTGGTTCTTCTAACATATGAAAGTGGCCAAAATTAACCATTCAACTTTAAATTCATTTGTATCCAAACAATATAAGCAATGCCTTAGTTATTAAATCACAAGCCAGCTAATGATTATTTGAACAACAACAAGTCATACCTGGTTGCGGAGGGAGCGTAACAGGGCCTTCCCAGCAGTGGGCTCACCCTTGGAACGTTCCAGAAGTGTGTGCGCATCGCGTAGGAGGGCCTTGGTGCGGCGCAAATCCCTTCGCAATCTCTGTATTGTCTCCTCTGCATCCGCACCACCTCCCCGTCTTCCATCACCATTGGCCCCCCTCCCCTCTTCTACCAGGCGCCGTTCCAGCTCATGGCGCTCACGCAACAGTCTTGTCCTCTCCTCATGCTCTGCTTCCAGCTGTGCTTCAAGGGCTGCAGGAAACAGAAAGGCCACAGAGTCAATAAAGGCACTAACAAGCCTGGTAAATCACTGAACATACACACACAATAAACAGGCTTTTATTTTGGATAATCAACGCTCCATCTAGGAAACATAAGAGAATTCATATAATTCCACACAAGGCTTTGAATAAAATATGGTCTAAGTAGCATGAACTACCCTAAAGAAGGCATGTGTACTTCTGTGCTTTCAAAGTTACCCACAAGATTGGCAGGAGGTTCTCAATTAGGAAATTTTCCAAAGTGTACTCATGACTTTTTGAAAAGTAGACTTTTATTAGCAACCACAATTATGTGAGCCATATGGGATTGGAAATAGTCATAACACTCATTTGCATGGTAAATATCCAGAAATAATACCATATAAATATGACAATAAAAATTAACAACAGTTAGGAAACTCCTCAAATATTATTCATAGCATAATGCCTACATAAATATTATTAGGTATTAATTGAATCATTCCAAAAATTGGTATGAAACCTAAAATTTATACACCATTTTTCACAGCTTTCTATAATTGATTTTAGTGTGTGTGCATTTCACGAATATCAAAGATATGCACTTTGCCCATGTCACTTTACCCTGTTTTTCCATTGCTAATCATTTATATAGTGAGATGAGATGATTGAATAAGTATGAAAAATATGACATTCAACATTAAGTTAGATAGTATTCGTAGGTAAGTTGAGAAAACAGATGAAGATTACTATAAAGCAAGGCAAAGACTTAACTATTCTGAAATAAGATTTGAAAATATAAAAAAATGGTAGGCCAAAGTTCATCCTCGAGTAATCAATATAAATTTTGGTCAACATTAAGCAGCAAATAGTCATCACTCACCCTTGACTTTCTTGTGGGCATTGCACCTTGCTTCCTCCAACTCTTCATCTCTCTGGGCAGCTTCCCTTCTTGCTTCTTTGCGCTGCTGCTCCAGAGACATCTCCAGGCGTAGCTTCGCCTGCTCCAGAAGCTGAACTTGTCCAGCTAAGTCATCTAACTCCTCCTCCTTATTGGCAAGAATGAGCACAGTCCATACAAAAAATCCTATTTCCCAACGCACAATAATATTGAAGAAATTTTGCAAACAGTAAGTACATGAAGCTTTGAACCAAGAAAAAAAATCCCACAGAGAGACTTGATTTATACATCTGCTTTACTTATACATAACAAAATGGCAATTCATCCACTCATTTTGTAATGGATTACAATCAATGCTAAGAGAATGACAGAGTTGGGGTAAGTCTCCCACTTTGCGGAAAAGTTTGATTACCGTTATCGTAAAATATTAAGAACAGTTTGATTTCAAGAATTAATTTCATTTGAACTGATCAAAGTGAAACCTTCACCTTGATTATGAGAACATTGACTGGTTTAAACAAATTGTGATAATTGATTTGTTTTTTTACGTAATTTATAATGGCAAAACTAATTCGATTTTAAATCATTGGAAAAATCATGCAATGCCATTAGACTGACCACTCACCTGATCTTTCACTTTCAATTCCAGCTCATGTTTAGCCTTTTTGAGGTTTGCCACTTCCTCCTCTGTCTTCCCACCGAAAGTCAACTCATCCAGCTCACGCGTGAGGGCAGTCAGCTTCTCCTCCTTCAGCTCCAACTCAAGCTTCATTGCCTGCAGAGGACAAAAATCAATTGTATTAAATTACGTGCCCATTCCATGGGTAACTAAAGAAAATGGGAAATACCCCAAATAGATAGAGATTTTGGTAGGAGAGAGTATATTTATCACCTACATCAAGCCATTAAACCAACCCCAATTTATACACGCTGCCTCATATTGTCCGATACCTTAGTACATTTCTCAAACCTGAATAATCATTTGAATTTACAACAATTAGGTGGAAATAATGCATGAGCAGCATTTCTTTGATGATTTAACTGGAATTTGATAATTCCATTTATGATTTATCTATATGCCATTGATTTAACACCAAATCAGAGTTATTATCTCAGAAGGGGTGCGTAATGGTGGAATTAAAAACTAAAGTAATGTTACTTTATCTTTACCAATGATTTTTTTGAAGGACTATTCACGAATTGAGATGAAGAAATTTAAATAGTTTTGGGCTTAAATCTTACACATTCCTCTACACAGTTAGATGTAGTGATGCTGATCTTCAAAATTGGAATTGTATATTGCATGTGCAGATTATGTGCTGTCTTGGCAAGCCATGACATTCACTTTCAACAATATGAACCTATAAAGAAGCATAACCTCACGCAAAAAAAAACACAATGGCGATTGTCATTTGCCTTCAGACATAAGAGATGAATTAGGTCAATAGCTTAGAAGACTGAAAATTAATATCAATTCATCATCGGCAAAATACTAGGCATTTGAATTAATATTATATTAAGAGTTTCAGCTTCAATAAGTTTCAGTTTCCAGAGGCAAAGTAAATAAAGCGGTACATATATGGAGGTGATAACATTTTTGTAAACCTAAAGGCACCTTGGATACATTAGCTGTGACTCTTTCCGAAAGTACACAGTGGATATTATTTTCGTTAAGAGACCTGTTCCCAACTACCATGCATATGGCAATTAAGACGCAATTTATTCACACGCTGTCCATTGAAAGGGATTCTGTAAACGACAGCGGATTGACATGCGAACTCTTGCTCTCACAAAACTTTTCGCGCCACGAAAAATGACTGTCCCAATCCAAGGAAAGAGAGAAGCCTATCACCGCCCCCCATTCCGAGTCACACCTATTTTTGACTCGCGCCACCTGATAGATTCCGGCATGGCATTAGGAAGACACCGCCGTGGGTCGCATTTTCGTGAGCGGCACGCCGGGCGCACGACAATCACATCGGGGGGGGGGGGGGAGAGAGAGAGAGCAAGGGGGAAAGGGAGGGAGGTGGGCGCATTCCGCCAAGTGCCACTTGCCACTGCCGCGAATTCCTCGCCGGGCCGCGTCGAAAGAACCTCGCGATCGGCGACTGAACACCACCCAACCTCAGGGAGGTGGTGCACACCTCGGGCATACGTGGGGTGTTCGCCCCCTCCCCCAGCGGGGGAGGGCGAGGCCAGGTGGCCGGGAGGTGAAACACAAGGGCGGAATCCGTTCTCGCGGAGAGAAAGAAATACGCCCTGTTTTTTATAACAAAGTCGAGATTTCGCTTACACCAGTCAAGCACTTTCGTGTGTGGCAAGGTCTTCCTGTTTTCAGGAGGACAGAACGTTCGTCCCTGAGACATGACTACTTCGTGGAAGTATTTTCCAAACGGTGGTACGCGTACTATCAGTTTGGTTACACGTGAGGTGGTGTTTCGTGGTTCAGTAGGCGACTAGAAGGTTAGGCAAGGTTTTAAAACATGAATAGAAAATTATAAATAGAGCAACATGATTTCAAAACTTATGCTAAAGCCATATTTATACTTAAGCATGATTATGTATCACTGTTTTTCAAGCTATTATGTCCCCAACTGGTCACTGGTCGGTTTGGCGGCTAAACGGCATGAGAGGAAGAAGAATTAATAGGAATGTGTTTGGTGATGCGATATGGTGGATCTGCAATTGACCAATCGACGGAGATTCCGCGTACCTAATTTTGCCACCCTTTCCTTATCGAAATAAATTTCTCGCATAAATTGATGCCGCCTGGGCATTTCTCCAATCTTGCCAATTGCATAAACACTTTTATCGCCACAGGTGTCACCAAACGGGATGTTAACATTTAAAATTGATACATTTTTCCAACCACATGCCGGCCCGTCTAATTTTTTTCTTCCCCAGCATAACCACAACGAAAGCCGATTTATCAATTAGCAAACAAACATCCAAATATCATGGAAATGCACTTTCAGTTCTCCTCGCGGGGAGGCCAGTTTCCTTCCTCCACATCAGTTCCGGTTCCTGCGAAGGGAAGTATGACCGGACTTTAATCAGAAGGGCTATTGGGGGAGAAGGGGGGGGAGGGAACTCAATCGCGTTGTCATTGCGGTTGATGAACCTCACGTCATTGTTCGCGTCAGTGTTATTCACAGGAAGTTCATGAGGCCCGCGAGCGTAACTCTGCACCACACTGACCGCGGGGGACGAAAATTTAACGACTATTCGCACAGCTAAAACTTCTCTGAATATTTTCTACATAAGAACTGTCGTGCATCTCTTCCTGACGACTAGAAGATTTTTTTCGACCGCTTAACCATAGTCGACAACATCTACATATACTCCCCGACGGACATTTAACGCAGCACTAAATTAATCCGAAATAACACTAATCCATTCAGCAAATATCGATATTTATCATTCCGGGTTGCGCCACAGCTGAGAACAAGTGGAATCGATATCGCTGTTATATAATTGCAATATATTCGACAAATGACTTTATGAATCGCTCGCTGCAATATCAATTCTCCAAAACACCTTTTTGTGAATACAAGTATATTTGAAAGCGTCGAAGGGTTTTTTCGGCAAAAGATCAATCATCCAAAAGGAGTTGCAGATCTGATGTTTCAGTTCGATTCCCGTGGGATTCCGAATTTTCCTGAAGGAGCTGTTCCCACAATCCCAAATTCATATTCCCGAATGATCAGCGTCATGAAGCGTCGAAGGTACCAACATTCGTAATTGCGGTAACGGTGTAGAGAGACATGAAAGCGACAGTTCAAGGTCCGCATCGAGTGTCACCATTAGAAGAATTAAACAACTCGAAGGTCACATTCGAAGGGAAAAAGAATCACCGGATGCAGTAACGACAGGAGCAATATCGTAATGATGGGACGAAGCGAATTGGTAGGGCACGGGATGGTTTCCCAAAAGCTTGGAGCTGCTAATATAAGAAATCATTGAGATATAAAGTTGTGGGGCAGAGAAGAAGGATAAATAGCTGCGAGGAGCTAAAGCCATTATCAACCGTGATAGTAACGATATAGAGAGAATGAGAGGACAAAATACAGGTGGGGACAGTTTGGCGTCACTCACAAATCTACATTAGTGAATCACGGGAGAAAACACTAAAAAATCTGATTCCCCATATGATTTACATTCTTCACCGCCGAGTCGTTGAACCAGTTAGCTTCAATGGGGGAGTTAGACATTTTCGTAAATTGGTAAACACTCTCGCGGCCTCTGCTAATGAAATTTGAAAATGCTCGCATGGTGGTAGCGGAGCAAGCCGTAAGCACTTTTTTTTCGGCTCCAAGGCCGAGTGCAAACCACCGCTGCTGCTGACCCGTACTTGGTAAGTAATTATGACACTACGGCGGAATTTCGACCCTCGAAGCAAATTTTATCGAAAGCTCTACGTGACTCAGCAACAGTTTAGCATACACCAGGACTACAATTGTTTTATTTCTATGCTTGAACAAACGTGAAATTTCGGCTTCTCACCCTAACGCGAACAACTTCGAAAACCGTGGGCCTTTTTGTTCCTCTCTCCGCAGCGAAAACCCCATCACTCTCGAGCCAAAATTAGCGTATCGGTAACTACTGATTCTCAAGCAGGAAAATTCTCATTATGAAGAGAAACTGACGTGGAGTTGCAGGTTGAACGCTAATGGTCACTGCTTATTGACTTTTACTCGTAATCCTCGACACCGAAAATGTGTACGTGAAAGGGACGGATTGATTGAATGTGTGCAGGCATGTTTCTATCTTTATCATGATGTCGTCCATAAAAAGCGGGGGTGGGGTATATTTCTTCTTTTTATAAGTCGCGATATCGCTTAGTCGCAGCGTGAATGACGCTCAAATGCGATGCACCGTATGAAACGCGAATTCGCTTTTCACGATGCCGATGCGGAGACACGCTTATTCGTCATTCAATTTGCATAACGCGGCTCCTTAGTGACGGATGTCTTCGAGGTCATTTTGTCTACGAGGTATCGGTCACAAAGATATCTCAGGGTCAAAACGTTTCATTCTCAAGTGAAGACACTACGGTGTAGACAGGAAGTCTTTATTCATCGAAGGCTCATTACACCCATTATTGGCTGGCACCATTTTACACCCAGTTGAAACGAGAAATTAAGAAAAGTGTGCGCAAATCATCCCACAATTATTCCACTCTGCGATGGTGGGACTCATTTAGTTTCGATTCTCCTTTACCCAAGAGGGCAGGTTTATTAAAGGGGAAATTGCGCCCTCACATTCAGTTATTATTGGTAGGCAATATTGCACATGACACCCATTAATTACACCCTTGAACTGAGAAAATACCCCGCGAGGAATCCCACGAGAAAAAGGCAAGACAATCGCAATCGTCTTAATTTGAGAATTCCTACATAATAATAACAATTTTAGTTTTAATTTGTCATTAGATGGTGTACACAATCCAAAGCAGGCATCGTCTAGTTGAAGTGGAACACATACTGTATACATTTCGCACATTCAATTAGAGGCAGACATATAAACAGATACTGCATTTTAAGTAAAAAAAGCAATACTATTGCGGCGTACCTTGAACTGGTCCATGAAGACGCGAACTCCAGTTGGAAAATTGAATGTATGCGGAAATCGCTCTCCGAGACTCCCGATTCTCATGTACGGTTGTATCGCTACTGAATTTAATGATCTTGCCTTTCGGGATCGGATGCCCACTTAATGGAGGCTCTGCCGAGAACGACACTCCCATTTCGTTGCTTGCTTATGAGGGCAGCGTAAAATCTTTTTAAAAAAGACTTATCGTGCGGAAAATAAATGGAACCGGTTTCTCTCACGCGTGAGTCATTTCACGCCGCTACAAATTTTCTGATTGCACTGGGATTCGGCAATGACCGAGAAAAAGAGATCTGATGAGAGTGTGTGAGGCAGATTATTCCCGTTACTAGCCCTCCTTGCCATCAACGCGGCGACTGTTATTAGCGACGGTGACCATCTTCCCCTCGATCCTTATCGCCGCGGCCGGTCCCATTTGTTGTTTACCGGAATTCTGCGCGTCTGCTGAAAAAAAGAGGACGCCCACGGAAAGTTCCATACCGTAATACGTAAGGGAAGAGAGACCCGAATCTATTTCTAATTGTTTCGTAATGTCTCCATCGATCGTCTAGCAAAACAGTGCATACACATACGTCAGGATGAACTTTGGAAATGTTTTACCCTAGAGATCTTTGACACTGGAATCACGCTGTCAATACGAAGAAGCTGGTGGACCCAGTGTAACTCGTATCGGAAGCGTGCTAACTTTCTTGAGTCCTAAAAGAAATACTCGCAAACAGATTTGAATGCTCAGTCATGGTCACAACAATCGTGGTCTCCTGATTTTTATAAGTGTTTTTGCCATCAATTAACTACTGGACGTGACACTCCAATTTTCTCAGAGTTCGAACCCAATTCTAAGCGATCTGGAACGATAATGAATTGGGTTTGTTAGAATTACCCGGAAGGTGGTGTTGGCTCGATGTGACCGCGATACGACCACCAAGTGAATGCTCTCGGATTGTAAGGACATTGAATATCTGATGGCTAAATTAGGTTTTGGGATCTACACGACAGATGGTATTATTTTAGAAGCCATAGTCACAACCTTTTGGAAGTTAAGTTTCAGATTATTAAAGATTATCCTCCCGGGAACGACTCGGTGACTTATTGCTGGTACAGGTTGTAGCATGAGAACTACGCAGTTCAAACGGTTTTCACCAACATCTATAAAAATACGCTGAAAGGGCGCATGGATTGGTGGCCTTCATTGTTTTTTACCCATGGCGTTATTTTGACTCGTTAAAGGGAAGGACTTGGTATTTAAATTAACAGTAACAATAAATAGCCTGGAATCGGCCAGAAAATTGAAAATCTGTGATCGTCCTTATTCATTTGGTAAATACGATAAACTTATAACATCGTAACTTTGAAATCACCACCAAGGAGAAAATAATGAGTTTCTCTTTTTGCATGTAATTTTCTATACGAGTGCTTCCCGCAATCTTCCATACTTTCCATTTTAAGTTTTGGATCTTATGGGTTCTCATGATAACTCGATCAAACCACATAGCTGTAACCAATAAATTATTCAAGAAAATGAGATTCTTACATGGGTTGTCGGACTAATATGGAGAAAGTGTGAAATCAAAATTATTATCGAAGCAGTATGAGTATTCCTTCATCCTCTTATACTTTGCAAGAGGATGAAGGAATGTGAACGCAAAATATCAATAACCCTTGAATGGTGTCACAGGCCAGAGAGCCTGGTACGAGTTGGGCTATTCCCTCACACAACTTTCGAGTTAGAGACGACGATGGGTCGATAATACGTTAACAGAGGAAGATGAGAAATTCCTTGGCCATCAATCTACATTTCGATCGCGGAATACTGCCCCTTCTCCTTTGTGAAACGTAAACATAGGTCGAATCGGAGAATTCTTGGCGATCACGTCTTCTATGGTGTGCGTGGTGGAAACTCTTTTAAGACTTTAATGGTGGACGTTAGGGGTTGGCGGACAAAGGAGAAACGTCGTATTGCCGTGGGCGTTTGAGACCTCCCCGACTTCCTCAGCGGCGTCAGTAACAAGTCGACGCGCGTCCAACGCCTCTCACAGCCGTTTATTTCGCCGACCTTTCGGACGTGCGTCTGGCTTTTTCGAAACTAGTCATGTTTGGGGATGTGCCAGCGACATGGCACTCGATCGTTCTCGCCTTCAGGAAACCGACCTCCCCCCCCCCCCCCCAACATCCTACATGCCCTCGCTTTCTGACCCTCCGAGTGGAATTTAGCATTCCACACCGGCCCTCCCTTTGACTCGCTGTTTTCAAGACCCCCGGTGACCTCCTTCCCTCACCCCACTCCGCACTCTTGTTTTCACTCGGTCACTTCTCGACTTGTGTCCCGCATGCCAGACAGAAATGCAGTCTGCATTGAGATCACATGATTGCGTTTTGTCGAAGGGAAATGTTTGTAGAATTGGCGATGAAAATGTAGACATTAAGACCTATTATGTACCTGTTAAACTCATTCAAACAGAAACTTGTGAGTCCATTTAATGAAATTGTAACATTTGAAAATAAGCAATTCAATGTCTGTGCCTCAGCGTACATAAACCCTTTCCCTTTTCCCATCCGGTGGCTAATATCTCGGGACATAATCGCCATAGCGAGCGCGTCAACCGCCATTTATATAAATGTCATTACACTCTTTTACTCTAGCCCCCCCCCCCCACTTCATTTAGCCCTTAAGACTGCGGTTCAGTAATGGCGTTCCGCCTTAGACACAAAGTCATACGGTTTCTCTTTTTTATTTTCTTTAAGTGACTCAAAAGGAAGAGTTTGCGGAAACCACAACCATTATTTTTTGTCCACCAAAATTCACAACGGTTTTGATGTTTTTTTGCGGTATACGAACGTGAAATTTCAATAAAATATGGTCGTTTCGTACATTAAATGGGTGGTGTACTTTTCAGTATAACATTTTTTATGTTTATTACCACTATCAGCAAGTCAAATTTGCAGTTGCCATATTTAAAAGTAATTAGTTTTATACCAATCACTTATGAAAAATCGAAAAAAATATGTCCGTGTGCTATGAGGTAATTACAGCCAGTATCTTTCTTAAAACATTGGAGAGATCAAGAAAATCAAAGTTTCAAAATAATCCTACCATGAATCACATTAACCTTGGTCAATTAGGAAGCTTAAAGAGTAGAATTAAATATGATGGAGTTGTTTATGTGTAGGCACATAATTATGTTGAGCTTTCGGTTTAATTTGTAACTTTTGTATCAATGATCCAGTCGGTCACCACCAAAATCATGGTTTATTTGCTAAATAATACGAAGGAAGACAACTACTATTTCTTCAATAACAGTCAGTGGTTAGTTGTTTTTTTTAAACGTGACCAACCCTTTTTGTTTAGAATTTGTTGAATTAGAACTTTTCTGTGTTCACATTTTCATAATTAATTACCCAGCACAATAGATTTAGAACATATCCACGCACGTCTTCGATTCCATTACGCACATACATATACGAACGCTCACTTCTGCAACAACCACGTACATACAGGTACATATACCTGTATGTTCAGCGCAGATACAAAAACTAAGGAAGGGATAGCGGTGGGCTTTTCCTGGGCCAAAAGCCAACTCTCTCGTCTCACGAATGACCATTAACTGGCAGATCAAATAAAAATGCGCGAAGCGTGAGAGAAACTGCGACTTCGAGCGCCGTCGCCCCTTGAGGAGCGGGGCCGCATCCCGTGCCGCCGTCGGACGGCGACTCGAACGTGCGATTCGCGAGAGAGGAGCATCCCAAGTTTCCATCGACAAGGAATATATGTAGGATACAAAATGATTTTAGAAAGCGGAGGAGGAGTCAATCTTCGTGCTTCATGCTTGGGTCGTTTTTTTCTCAAGTGAACGTTCAGAGAATCTTCTGAAGCACTCAAGAGTTTCAGTCATGCCTCCGGTGAAAACCAGGATGGATTGACTCAGGATTACATTGCTTGCGTTTGCCTTCGCTTTTCAGTCCGTCGGGCGACGTGCTGCAGGGGAATCTCTCCCGTATGAACACGCCTGCCAACGATGGGCGCGCGGTTTTCGAAAAGCGTGGCAGCAACGGTCGTTCTTGCAAGATTGTAAAGAAGTCGTTCCGTCACCTTCGATTAAAATTGAAACCCACAATCTTGGCAGTTTTAAAAGTGCGTCATAGCTTACAATAAAAATGTAAGACTCTTCGGTTTCTTCAACGACGCCGTGTTTTATGATAAAATACGATCGTATGCCTCATTCGATTTCCCGGTACAGATATAGATTAGAAGGGGGGGGGGGAATAGAAACACGCGATGAAATGGGACATGGTGGAGGGAGGAGGTCGCAGCCTGAAGGCATTTTAAAAAGTTAACATTAACTGGATAAGTTACGATACATACATGTATCAGGGATTCCACTCACTTTTGATTTCCTTATCCCGGGAGTTTCCAGGCCAAAGAGAAGTGTTTCCATACCTTTCACTTGAATTTTAACTCAAAAGCACCACGAATGTACTACATTCACGTATTATATTCTTAAGTAATCTAAATGAATATATGTATATAGTATATATACACACATGTACAGATTAGCAAATAGAAAATGAATTGGCTAAGATTATATCTGTTGAAATAATTTTGATAATACATGTTCAATAATTATTTTAGGAAAGAAACAATTAATTTCCTTTCCTGTTACCTTTAAAATTACCGATTATACATTCCCCTAAAAAAACTACGCTGTAGCAACATTTTCCAGGGATTATTCTAAATTTCTCTGACCCTTGGCGGCGAAAAAAAGTGCCCAAAAATCCCTGACTTTTCAAGTTTCTCCATTTCTTTGGCAGCCATAAATACGTGGGTTGATTATCATCGTTGTAGTACGAGATGCATACAAAAAGATAACAATTTTTATCGTGTAAGGAGAACCCTCATGAACTGATATTTCGCGCAATTTTCCACTCAACCAATCATATCATAGCAGGTTCAAGCCCGTGGGGCCCACACTTCTTTAATTGAATTTGAAAGATTGAAACACGATAACGCTTTCTTTTATAAACGCCAAAATTTTTCGGTCTCTCGGGGAGGTAAAACTGGACATAGTACTTATTTGGCGGTCCTTCGGCGAACTTGAACCAAGCCAGAGAAGGGAGTGGAGGAGGGGTTTAAAAACTCACCTAAAATTTCCCGGACGGCACTTTTGAGTGAACCGTACTTCCTACTTAAGCCTCATAATATCTCCGCTCCTAATGATCCAGAAGATGAACAACAGTTGAATGAAGATTGGTAATGGTCGAGAAATCCGTATGCATGAAAATGACTCACTTCCTTGGCGCCAAGCGTAAAACATTGACGGAGATGTTGAAGCGGATTTGGGACGTTGAACCGCAATTCATTCCGCATGAATAACACCGAAAATGAGAATGGTATGGAGGTATGAAAATACGGCCGAAAATGTATCTTTCATCGATGTACAGTACTCGTGCGTTTCATCTTTATCAGCTTTAAGAGCAGAACGAAGGGGCTAACTGGATTATTACGGTTTTTTTTTGACATGTCAACCGCAGCTCGAATGGCAAAACTAAGCATTACCGTCGATTTGCAAAGCCATTGGGAAATGCAGATTTATTGAATAGAGTTAATGTTCACGAAAGCAGCTGATGTAACATGACTACAAAACACGTGGAAAATAGGGCACAAGAGTTCGAAGGAGAGAGAAAAACATTAGTGCGGTCGGGTGTGAGGTGAAAGCTCTAGCGGAGTTGGCGTCGTTCGCGCGCAGCCTCCAAAGCGTTGAGAAGCGAGACGACATGGGCAGGCATAAAACCCGAATCGGTCCAAATTAGGAGCATTAACTGTTGCGCGGAGCAACTGCAGAGCAAGTCATTAGATTCCCATGGGAAATTATGAGGACCACGCGTGAGACGAATTCCAGGGAAGATGAGCGGCGCGCGCAGCCAGAACAGCCGCGGCAGCGGCCGCTTTTCCCCCATTTAAGGCCGCGCGAAACATTACTGGAATCCTCTCGAGAGGCACCCGAAAGAAGATGGTGCACGAAACGTGCACCACGGAATCAAGAGAGCCTCTCACGGCCAAACACGAGCGAAGGGTAACGCTGGCATATGAATGGGAGACCAAGACTTAACAGGAGTTAAACCAAATTAAAATAATCTGCCAAGGGGAACATCGAGTAGTAGTTTTAGGGGTGGCGACCGACGGCTTATTTGCGCCATTAGGGATGGATAGGAAAGGAGGAAGGGTGGAAGGAAACCCGGAGTCGGCATTAGCCTACTCTTGTCGAAAGGCGCCAAGGGGTCCACAGTTTAACGTCCCTTGCAACGGACGTCGTAATCAAAGTGCTCTCCACAAAGTACCTCAAGTGGGGATCGGGATACAACTGAAAAATATCTGCTGCCTCCGGGATTCGAACCCGGGCCCTCTCGATGGGCAGCCTGTACGTTGCCCACTGCACCAATCCCGATCCCGGATATCCCGATGCCTTACGAATATTCTGAGTATGAAAGTGCATTCACCCTGGAAGGGCTGAGACACAGATCACGGACAATTAGAGCGTGACCCCTTTTGATTGATAACGATTATTAACGATAGTCTACAGGAATACAGGGTATATTTTCTATAGACACACGCACTAGATACTACAATACTCCTAAAGCCATGACTAACATGACACACAATATTCTTTTACTCTCTTGCGATAATACGTTCTTTAGCTTCGCATACTTTCTACTTCCCTATAATTCCATCCAAAATTGCCTTTCTTTCCTCCCTCCTTCTCGTCTTCAGAATCCCACTCCCTCTCGGTATTGCTTCGGAAGCCCTTGAAATATTTATGGAGAAACACAAGCTAGCGTGCGATACGCGACGGCGTTCGTCGCACTTCTCCTAGGCCAGATATCCCCTGCAAATATGACCACACGGGTCATAAATATAGGATCAGAAAGATTATTACTGTCACGCGGAGAATTCCATGTTTTTTTGTCGAACGATAAGAGACCAGTGAGTTGGTTATGGATCTCCCTAACGCGCAACGCCGCTATCAAGGCGATGAAGCAATTCAACCGTATTATGCAGAGGACCAAAATCCATTGGTATGCGGTAGGACAGTATCACGTAAATTCGATTAAGCAAGTGAATGGCTTGAAAGTTCCATGGACTTAGGGGAGAGAGAGAGCGTCAAGACTTACCTTTAATTATTTTAGAACCAGAACCTAATGTAAATGGAAAGTTTAACTGAGTCATTTGACTGGCGAATATTTAAAATGCCTGGGTTCCCATGAACACTTTTTGCAGTTCAACGCCAAACGTCTACGTGTAAAACTTTTTTGCCATTTGGAAAACGTAGGAAGGTCTGTCAGTTTGTCTGCCGCACATCAGTCGATTGACAAAAAGTAATCATGTTTGGGGAGGCCACCATATCTCCCTAAAAGAGCGGGATTCATACGTATACGACTCAGTTCCTTCCAGTCCGGGATACAAAAACCAATAATCCTCTATAATCCAGCATATGGAGCTAAGAGGCCATTAAATAGCAGCTACATATACAACCCCAGACATATTACTCGCCCATGAATTTGTGATATATTTTAATTAAGAACTTAAGCTAGTCTATTACCCACTTCACGAAACAACTTATTTGTTAACTGTAATGGTATATTCCCCCGAATTCCTGTTCACCAATTGATAAAAATGAATAAAACATGCAAGAAAAAGTGAAAAGACATACGAAAAAGGTGAAGAAACAGAAAAAAATGATGAAAGTGAGTAAAGGATATATTGTAACGAAAATGTATACCGCTATTTACAAATCAGTGTGCATTTTTGCTTGTTATTTTACCCAGTCATGTTAATTTTAACTGATGTTTTTTTTCTCTGTAAACACACGCACGACCTCCAAACTTTCCCTTATCGTAGACCCCCATTATAGTAATTGACCGGTATTTGTTGGACTCACAATTCGCGATTTCGGCTCTGTCGTCTCAATGACAAATTCTTCGAGAGTAATTTTGTTCCTTTCCATATATTCCGGACTTAAGGACTTCATTCTTATATCCGGGTTTCGAAACACAGCTCAGTCATTCAGCGATCTCCAAAACACACCACGTCACAACTCCTGCTTGCCTCGCTTCCCTCGGGACCTGTTTTCCAAAGCTAAATGTCGATCCAAAAGTATTCCAAAAGCAATCTTAAATGGAACATAACACAGCGGAAATTTGACCCGACTGCTGTGAAAACAAACCAGAAGTCACTTCAACAGAGAAATGCAACGACTTTTATTGACTTGCTGCTTTAACCGAAAGGACCCCCCGATCTACAGGGAGTTGCAAAAGCAGCCAATGGGGCACTTGGTAGACATCGAAAAAATATTTATTGTTCTGGAAAAATACTACGCAACTATTAAGAAAGTTGCAATTCAATTTATGGAATAAACAGTTACTTACAAGCAATTAAAACCGATTATTGGAATTAGATCTGATTCTCCGAGTCTCAAGCATCTCGATGAGAAGAGGGAGCCGTCATGGACAAGTTGGCACTTACGCCAAAAGCGTTAGCTAACCAGTTTACCGACTAAACTCAGTCACGACATTGACTAGCCTAAACTCATTCCAGTTTAACGCTGACATAAGGAATAATTTCAGCTTCACAACGTACATCGGCATACCTCAACTTGGTAGCAGGCTGAGAGAAGGAATAGTTTCTCCCTTCGCACGACTCGGGACCACAACAGTATGAATCACAACACACAATAATTCAAACTCCCCGAAAATAAAATAATACCCACCGCTAATTATCACAAGTTACCCTAATGGTTGGTGATCCTCAATTCCCCTGCCACACGCCCCCGTGCTTTCTCACATGGTACGATAAAAAAAGGAAATAGCGTAAGATACAAATACCTGCGAGTAGGATTGCTAAATGGAATCTACTGAATTAAGACAAACAAACCGACTCAGGGACTGGTACAACTTGTTTCCGTGAAAAGAGAGCTGAAAAAAAGTGTTGAATTAAGGAAATATGCTTCAACAACTTTAAAACAGTGTGCTCTTTTGCTCGGGCACGTCGTAATCGCGGAATAGTCCGGGAAGGGGGGAGGGTGGACGGGCGGAGGAGAGAGTGCTGAGGGGCAGGGCGGGGGGAGGGACGGGGAGCGTGGGGTGGGGGGGCAGGAGGCAGGTGGGAGGGTCGGGCATAACCGCGGAGACTGCTTCATCGCCACGCGGGAAAAAGTGACGTCGACAGATTCGGAGGCAGACCTTGCCCTTCCAACCGCGATGGGCATTCATGCGGTAAGTGGACGCCCCGCGGAGAAAGTAACGAAGCAAATTGACACTGACATATTCCAGGCAAAAGGCGAACTGTTAACGGATCGCTTCTGCGAGGGAAGAAGCCGCAATAAAAAGCGAAGGCCTGACTCACACACACACACAAACAACACACATGACTTTCCCACACATCCATCAGTGAATGCGAAATGATCGATACATTCTTTCCTATACAGGGTAACGGAAACTCACAAAATCGAACTTTAGCAACTTTCGTTCGGGGATCCAGGGGGGAGACATCATAACGGATCACGTGGCAAAAGCAGTTAAGAAAACCAGGACGGCCAAAACATCAACGGGCGAGGGAGGAGTGTACTCGTGCGTACTATAAGCCAAGACGATTAAGCGAGCCAAGTCAGAATGTAAAAGACGCAAGATACTCCGTCAAAAAAAAGGTGGCGTTCCTTTCGTCAATACGCACAAGCAATCAAAACAAAAAAGTCATAATATATCGCCAACCAACTTCGCGAAGTAAAAAAGCAATTAAGCGGACTTTCTCTTAATGAGAGGCAAGTGACATTTTCACCCTTGCCGTTCGACACGCACGCTTTCAAATTCGATGGTCAACTCGAAAGACAAATTGATCAGCTTTCTCCACCTTAAAAAGTCAGCGCACTGACTGAAAGTATATGGTAATATCACCACCGTTAAATATTCCTAAATCCAAATCAAAAGTTTTTGGGAGCCTTTCTGTGTCCAAACCCATTGCCTCCTTCAACCATTTCTATGCGGGATCGTCCTTTAAGACCAGGGATGTATCAATTAACCCCTCGCCCAAGAGGGAAATCAGCCGAGACTGGAGGAGGAGAGGAGATGAAAGCCGTTTCCTTATGAACCAGGTGGTTTGGGCGAGGGAGGAAATCAAGTGATAATTGATTCTGCGGCGCACAATTACCATTCACCCCGATGTGGCGACGAGAGAACCAAGGGATTCAAAGCCTACCGAGCCACGCGACAGACAACGTCCAGAATTCTGTGCACTCTCTGCATGGGAAGTCATGAAAACACCAGTGGACGCGCACTGCACCTTAAGAGGTTAGCACAATATCTATCCCACTAGTTGAACCAAACTAAGCAAAAATATTCGAGGTTCTGCTTGAGTTATGATAGCCAGGATGATGTAATTCCAGATTCCGCATCGTCCTCACCTAAACGGGGTTTCCAGGCCAACATTAAGATGTCCAAATGAATATTCCGGGGAATATGACCGACCTGTACGGAAATAAGGCATTCCGATGCTCCTAAATCATTGGATTAGGAGCTTAGATCAAAGCCGCAAAGTTAATATTTTCAATCAAAGCCGCAAAGTTAATATTTTCAAAGTCACATAATTGCGCTGACATATTTACGCCCACATGCTGCTTCGTTTTTCCGAAAACGTTCAGGAAATGCATCTTGGAATATTCACATTAAATTATCTATTTTCGAGAATTTCTAGTTAATCAACAAAAGTACTCAGTAAAACACAGGTAAAGGCATTATAATGCCTTTTGGTTAGCACGATATAAAGTTCCACCAAGCCTTACCAATTTAAAAGATTCGGTATTTCCTTTCGGGACTTGGGACGTAAGCCAGAGGAATCCATAAACTATTGATTCATTTAGCTGATCTGAGCTGGATTGTAACAAAAATGATGGTTCTAGAGTAAGGAGGAGATGCAACCGGCCACCCGCTCGCACCTACCGACGTCGACTGACAAAGACCCGCCCGAGGAAGCTATGGCAGTTCGTATACGACATTCCCCGGGGCGCCATTCCTTTCTTGACGTACATTATTGTTCCAGGAGGGTTTCGTCCCTAGCAGCGCTCCCCTGGTAAATAAGGTCTCGTCGCACCCTCAAACGCGGCCGTCTCCAGACGGCGCCGTTCATGTCACCTGCCACTCCCGGCTGAGAAGGACCCCGGGGTGCACCCACCGACCCGACACGGGAGTTCCATTTGTGTAGCCCCGTCCCTCTCACCCACTCCGTCTTTCCTTCCACCCACTCCCTCTTTCCTCCGATATCTGCCATTGACCGAAATGCGAAGGAGTCTGTGAGCAACCGTGGCTTTAAGAACGAGTGGAGTGGAGAATCCTACGCGGTGCTCGCCATAGTCCCCCGGCAACGCGGAGGACCCCTCACCGAAAGCCGAACTTCCCAGAAACACAGCCTCTTCGATCACAGCTTTAAGTCAACTTGGCTCGTCGTGAAATTCAGCATTTGTGCAGCACACGGTCATATTTTGTGCATAGATAATGTCGATTCTGAAACACGCCATCTTGTTCATATTAAACACTATGAAACTTGCCATTGTGGCTGCGAATATAATTGGGAGAATTCTGTAATCAAATCATTTTTTTAATTTGATTCAATAATGGAGAAATGGCATGGGAAGAACTCGAGGTAGGAATGAAAGTGGGCGGGGAATTCGTAAAATCAGTTAGGTTTGCTGATGACCAAGCTTTAGTTTGTCAGTCAGCCAAGGGGCTGCAAGCATTGCTTAGTGAATTGGAAATTCAGTGCGACAGGTATGGGATGAGAATCAATATTAATAAAACAAAGGTTATGCGATTTTCTAGAAAGAAAAAGGCCAAGCTTAACATTAAAATAGGTGGACAAAAAATAGAGCAGGTAGAACAGTTTACGTATCTCGGTAGTGTTTTGGACCAACACGGTCAAAGTAGTAGGGACGTAAGGAGAAGAATTGCGCTAGGCAAAGAGGCTTTCACAAGGAGGAGGGAGTTGATGACAGGGACTTTGAGTAAGGATGTTAAGAAAAGACTCGTAAAAACTTTGATATGGAGCGTAGCTATGTACGGTGCGGAAACGTGGTCATACACAAAAGTTCATTGACTGCCCAAGCGGGCAAGTATAAACCGTCCCGGTGAGTGAAGTTCCACCTTTACCGGTCATTGTACATAAGAAACGCATGGCATTGAAGAAAGAAACATGGCTGAGGTGGAAGTGCGGTTTGCGAGAAAGTGAAACTTAAAACTAGAAATAAAATATGAATTCTTAATCTAACAAGAAAGGAAAGCCGACAGGGAACGGCTTTTTACAAAAAAGAAGAAAAAAAAAGTACGCCACTAACAGCACTAACTGCCCACCTGAAGCAGGAGGATAGACGTAGATTGGAGGCTTTTGAAATGTGGGTGTGGAGAAGAATGGAGAAGGTGAAATGGACAGAGAAGAAAACAAACGAGGAAGTACTTGGTATGGTGGGCGAAGAGAGGGGTTTGCTGGGAGCAATCCTATGGAGGCAGGAAAAGTGGATGAAGGGGGTGTTGACCGGCAGTGGGATGTTGAAGACTGTGATAGAGGGTAGAATGTTGGGCAAAAGAGGAAAGGGAAGGAACAGGATAGGGATGTTGGACGGGATGAAGGGAGGAAGAAAGTACTCAGAGATGAAGAGGGACCTGATATAGAGTAGGATGATGGATTTTGTGTTTTGTTAGGAGTAATAAAATATCTGTTTGGTAGTTAATTGTGTCCATCCAAAAACCTACCTTAACCGGTAGATTACCTTAAAAAAATGGAGAAATAAGACCTAATTCCATCGCGGCAACAAAGAAAATATATTGCTGGGAAAAACTATAGATTGGAAACAAATATATTTCAAATTGATTATCCAAATAAAATTGTGGAATTAAACGTCGGCGGCAACAATCAATAAACGATCTGTTTATTTTGGAGACGTAAACTAACAACGCGTCGATGTCGTAGGCTGATCGGGTAAGGTTGCATGGAATGGTTCGTGTCTCACAGAGGCGAGGGACGGTGATGAGCCAGGGAAAGACTTCCTTCGTTCCGAAGAAAGTGTATTTGTGTGTGCATGGAAATTACCGTACCTGGAAACGCTGTGGGATTAGAAAATATTTTTTCGACCTGCGTATAGGTAAGTTCCAACTCCGGCTCTAATTGAATAATGCATTTAACTTGTAGCTAAATACATTTAAGTGACATGATACTGTAATGTAAGTGATTTAACTACATAATAGGGTTACGATCCAAAGATCTCCAGTTATCAACACGAGAAAACAGAAATAAATAATGAAATTGTTTCACGGAATCTTTGGATCTCTTCGCTCCGACGAGTACTCTGTAAACTGAAATGATATTTCAAATTCAGAAAGAATCAAAAGTGCAACATGGCAATAATCGAGCACGAGCTTTTTCCACATTTATCATCACTGATTAGCCACACACACAACCTGCCAAGGGCGGAAATGCCAGACACTAACGCTTAAGTTGGACGATTATTCTAAATGTATGCAGGACGGTTCTCCGAAAAACGGTGATTAATGACAAGTTTAATCGTTATTGAAATGATAGCCTCGAGGCCAGAAACGTGTACAAGCGTCTCAAAATTACTCGCGAGAATTACCTGAGTTTCATCTCGATAATTACCCACCGCTGGAACCCAGGCCCGAAAATGTGTCACTGCCTTTCTCACGCTTGCCGAACTTTACGAAAAGGTACGAAATTTCGGCTGAAATGGACATTTTTAAATGCCAAAGATGGAAGAGCATGCCCCACACTAGGGTGTGAGAAAGTAAAAGTTAACTCCCGAGTCAGGTTTCCCTTGAAACTCACGATAGCAATCATGACACAATTAACCTCGAGAGATGTCAGACAGGGACGGAGGTTCAAGTTTCTCATCAAGCACTCGGCAAAAAAAGAATGCAAAACAATTCCGAAGTCTACGGACGTAGAGTGGAGAACGGGAAGACCTCGAAGAGGGACGAGCTTTCGAAAAACCACGACACCGGTGTTCGACATCATGAGACGGACGCGAAATAGTGCAATGCATGGAGCGGACCTGGACCCGCAGCGATGACCACCAAAAACGGTTCCTTCAAATTCTCAAAATGCAAGTGCGGACTATTCCAACCATTTGTGGACCGACATGCATAATGTAGATGACGCGAAAAATCCCTTTAAGAAAGTAAAAACATCCTAATGCAAACAAAATTAATTTTGAACACACTTATATCGGTTAATGGGCTCGTCAATACTTTTAAAATCACGCGATTCACCGGAGATGGTGAATATATCACCAAGCTGATACTCCTTTCGCAATTAATAGAATGCGCGTAAGCAATTGAGGTGATCATTTAGAAAAAATGGATCATTCGCGCATATAAGTCATTAGATAATGATTTCCTATCTTCATCTAAATATACCTGCATCGTCGGAAAATAGGCGAAGTTTACCGGAACCCTGAGTGCCGATAGCTTTGACAGGTTTGTGTAATCTACATAATGAGCTGCCGTGAATGCGGCTGGCTGGGAGTGTAAGGGCATTCATGCTCAAAAATGTGTTTAAAGTTGCATATGAATATTGCATTTCCTATTAAGGAAACGTGCTTATGCTGGAATTATAGTATAGTCCTAACTTCATCTTTAATAGACACACAAATCATTCGAATTTAATGGTGACACAGACGGGATGTGTTTGTGCCTTCAAAATTGGTAAACAGACAGTAATTAGGTGATGCGGAAAATGTACAGTCGAACCAATCGACATAAGGAATCATTTTTCCCTCGCATATTTGAGATCACAGCAGCCTAAAGCATACATCGAATAGTATTAGTATTGGTATTCTACCGGTTAACGTAGGTTTTGGATGGACACAGCCCACGCAATTGTACAACGATACATTTACATGACTCTCCTGACAAAATATCTTGTGGGATAATATGTTTTCCCTTGCGAGTCCGACTGAGACGGTGTTGTTGCACCGTGTCCCGCAGCTATCACGGGGCCAACGGCCTGGGGAAATTTCCTCTCCTCGGGGTTCTTCCCGTCTCGATCGTCAAACACGACCCAATGCCAACAACAGCCGCGCCCCTCTGTAAACAATAGAACCATTCGCTGCCAAAGAGATAACAACGACGACGACGGGAGGGAGGGGCGGAGGGCGTGGGGCAACAAATCTTATTTTTATTTATTTGTATACCCTGCAAGTCACCTCTAGGGTGTATGGCAGGGGGTGAATACACACCAGAATAAATTTTATCCGAACATGACCCTACCGCGGTCGAGCAATGTTATTACGATACCCTATCGTGGAAAAATGACATTTTAAATCTCTCTGTTCTACACTTAATATCTCTAATTTTATTAGCATGATCTTTCCTACCATAGTACGATGGGGGTAAAAATATATTTTCAATATCACAGCTAAAGAGACATCCTTCCAATTTATGCAAGAGCTTCAATCTGTAATTTACCTTCCCTCCGTGAATTTAACCTTCGCTTCGCTCCCAGGCTAGCTGCTTTAATATTTTGGATAG
Organism: Hetaerina americana; assembly: GCF_022747635.1. NCBI lineage: Eukaryota > Metazoa > Arthropoda > Insecta > Odonata > Calopterygidae > Hetaerina > Hetaerina americana. Next base: position 7,883,170 of record NW_027287095.1, read on the forward strand.
GATACAAAGTTTATCATAACGACGTTTTACAAATCTAGTTCCTCTACGCTGCACGCGATTCAATTCGGCAATCGATCCAACTTCGTGATTATCCCATATACTTGCAGCATATTCTAAATGAGGCCTAACCAACGACAGATAATATTTTTCTTCGAGTTTTACATCACATTTATCTAGGACTCATTTCCCAATTTTTTTGTTAGCTTGTCCACATATTTCCCGCATATGTTTCACCCAGGAGAGATCGTGAGTGATGATAACTCCTAAGTATTTAATTGAGTGAGGGAAAATTTGGTACCCTTAACAATTTCTCGTTCTCACCACGTGAGTGTCCCCAAGGAGTCGTCGTAAGTGAATCGTTATTTGGTGCGACTTTTGACTATTAATTGGAAATATATCCCTTAATTTTTGATGCTGCATGCCTGGTGTGTAATCACACATGCATGCAGATGAACGGAGACTTTGCCCGAGCGTCACATTGGACTGTGAGGACATCGTGACTCCCTACAGTAGGATACAACCCGCTCATGAAATTTGAGCTTCCGAGGAGTAAAACTGAACTGAAGGTCAATAATCATCGATCAATCTAATTACTATTGGCTGTTACCCCAAAATGTCCACCTTCCACACGCCATGCTGACGACTTGAGGGATGAGATGCATACGTATTGAAAGAAATGGGCAAGGAAGTCAGGTAGATGTGGGACTCCAAGACGCCATTGGAATGATGTGGAACATCATTTTATCCTCACGACCGACGTGGTCTGTCCCCGAGAAGTCCCTGATAGGTACAATGCCGTTATCGAAAACGATTAAACATAAATAATCATGGGCGTAGCCATTCGGGCAGGAAAATTCCAGTACGCCCAGTGCCAGGCACGGCGTTTGAACACAGTTGCACACTCGAACAGGGTAGACCAGGGCCAATTCTGCTCTATCCCTGGCCACACCAACCGAACGGCTATGAACAAATTTAATGCAGAATTTCGTAACGCCCCTGAAGCTGGGAAAAGCAGCAAAAATCTCATAACCGCGATTGTATTCTTCCATCCAGACACGTTTTACGCAATCTGCAGCTAGAATCGATGCGACGCCAAGCGGTCACGAAAAATGGGAAGATGCGCCGAAATTATATACTACGTGATAAAATAAGTAACGGAGACTTGGCTAAATGACGGTCGCCACCTGCACGATCGTGCGCGTTCGACAATGCCACGGAATGCAGGTTGCATAACAATCAAATCGAATCTGATCCGTGAAACTAGCATCACGGCAAAAATGGCACACGAATTCCATTTCATGCCGCAAGATGAATGAGGGCAGTGAAATTTCGGTTACTTCGACATATATATATATATCTATATATATATATATATATATATATATATATATATATATATATATATATATATATATATATATATATATATAACAATCTACATAATGTAATAATAGATCTGTTGGAGTAGAGTACGAAATTTTGCTATTTGAATTAGGAAAGTAGGCGTGGTTACGTCTGATTTTGTGCTAACTTCTTTTATTTACATACTACCCTGCAAGTCACCGCTATGGTATGGGGAGGGGGGAAATATGATCACGTATCGCGCGAGGAAGATTTAGTATTTGAATCTGTCAGAGCTAGGATTGAATCGAATCATATACCTGCGTTCGATTCATTACCACCTTATATGCACCTGCCAAATATGTGCATTCCCACTACATGTATACATCGTTTAAGCATACCTAACGGAAATGGTACCCAAGAGAAAATGTTAATATTTGATGTTGCATGCCTGGTGTGTAATCACCCCCTGCCACACATCCCAAAGGTGGCTTACAGGGTATCACGTAGAATAGAATACAGGACAGAATTAAAGAATGCCACGAAAATTCGCCCCACCACTTTAATTGCGTTCTCTATATTTTTCTTAAACTGAAACTGAACAAACACGGTTTCAAATAATATTTAATGAAAAGAAACCAAGTTATTTAAAGTAAATCAAATCAAATTCCAAGATAATCACGGCTCAAAATCTTTTTCTTAAATGTTTTGTCGCTATTCGCTATGAGAACGAACAATAAACATCCTCATTGCAAGGCATCCATGAACCTTTATCCACTTGGAAGCGTCATAATGCGCTTCCGGAATGACTATTTTTCACCAAAAAAATCACTGTACAACACAGCCACAGCAAACAAGGTTTTTCCAATGCACAGCTTTTTACAAGGATTAAAGCAGTTGGGATAAACAGGGACCAATGCACGAAAATAACCATCGCTTTCCTGACAGAACGTCTTCGACACGAATTGATGCCCGACTCTCCACCTCAAGTGGTGAAAAGAGATTAAAAAAAGGCTACGTAAAAACAAAAAGATTAAATGCTACAATGTATTCGGTCTGCCGACTTAAACCACCGCCTCCCCCCCTCTGCCATGCCCCTCGTGCCACGGGCGATGTAAACACTAGGTAGCACTTCCTTCCCCCTCCTTTCCGGATCCTACGCCACGCGTCTCCCTCGCATGCGCGGAACGAGAGGGGAGAGAGGGTGGGGGGAGGGTGGCCGCTTGTCACGCTTGGCCGCGCTGAATTTGAATGGACGCCGCTGTCCCACCCCTCCAGGCACCCTCGTCCGAATTTCCACGAGAAAATTCACTTTCCTCCGTGCGCCATGCAGCAAACCCTCTCACCTCTTGCGGTGGTTACATCAACGAGAAGCACCACCGCCGTTGGCGCAATGCCTGGACCCACATTCCAAACCGAACCGGCCATGAAGAAAGAAACACTAATATGTACATAATACCCAGGAAGCCACCTGGTAGGTTGGTGGCAGGGAGTGTATCCACACCAGGCGTGCACGCCACGCGAACAGACAGCGTTACGCAATATAAACGGGTTTGGTATGGTTGATTTTTGATAAATTGTCTACCATATAATAACCCCATTACCGCAAACCCATCGAGAGGGTTATTGACATTTTGAGCACCCACAACATGACCAAGTAAGTCATTTTGTTGGCTATACGGAAACACGCAGAGAGGTATCTATATCTTCGAGAAACATGCATAACCTTCTACACTTAGCCTTCATGTAAATATTCACGGTCATCAGCGTAACATTCTCAATGAATTTCGAACCATTGGCCGGTTCAATACGAGCAATAATGAAAAATGACGCGCTCACACCGATACATGGTCAAACCCGTAAATGAGCAACAATGGGTGGGTCAAAATAAACACTGAATACGAGACTCTTGCAGGACAAAGGCTGGCCCTTGAGAAAGAAATATTACCTGTTCCGACCAATACTGTTCCTGCTTCTCCGTTTCGCGTCCTCCTTCGCCCCTCAAATTCTCCCAGAGCTCAATCCGACGTGCGACGCTGTTGAGGGGCATTTTGGAACGACACCAAACCTCTCACGCCGGCATATAAGGAAAGGAGAGCAGAGCCTCGTGTTCTTGAGGGTTCCCCGAAGACACAATCAGACCCAGACACCGTCTCCTCGCAGCCCAAAACAAACGGCCCCGACTTCTCTCCCACTCTAGGGGGGAGGCGACAAATGACGCCGTCTGCAAGTCGGCGCGAGAGGATCTCCGCGGAACGAAAACAAATCCTGAGTGCGGTGAGGGTGGAAGGCCGAATCACGCCTTCCCTTTCGCCACAGAAGTGGAAGGAAAAAAACCGATCTAGATGTAATCGGCGCAAACTAGCCCGGCAATGCACGGCCGTCACCAGAAACGAAGCACAAATGTAACAAGACGTGAACCCGGAGAGTGCGACTGCGGATGGACCGAGCCGTCGGCTAGCGATAGTCAACGACTTACGTCTCGTCGAGCAGTCGGAGGCCAACTGAAGCACTAGGTCGGCCCGCTTTCCCTCTCCCCACCTCCTCCCTTCCGCCATCCTCCACGTCACGTGCGCACCCTACCCCCCCCCCCTCTCTGACCCCCCGGCAGCTCCGCAAGAAGCGATGGGAGGGGGCTGAGGGAGGCTGGCACCAGCCAACACGGGAGGGAGGGCGCGGGAAAGGGTTTAGCTCACTGGGCGTAGCGGAAAGGAAAGGCGAGGGGAGGGGGTGGTGGTCGAGGGATGAGAAAAGGATCCCGAGGAGGGTTGGCGAGGGGTGAGTTTCGACCAAAAGGGGTGGAAGATGGTGTAAGGGAAGGCTTTAAAAGGGGTACGCAGAGGGAGGGTGGGGGAATGATGAGGAAGCAAAGACCGGCTGATGTTACTCCGCTGCCTACTGGAAATGGTAGTAGGGAGGATTTTCTCTCTCTGTTCGGGCATTGTTTGGAATGCCTACCTTCTTACCCTTCCCTCGTTTATAAGTCAGAAGGGACGGGAAGCAAGGCAGCGGAACCACGTGACACTAGATTATGGTGCCTTCGTTTGCAAGCAACGGGGGGTGGAGCGACTCTTAAGGAGAGGGGTGCTTCCTTACCGAGGGCTAATGGGGGAGGAAAGATAGGTTGCTCAGCTCCGGGGCGACGTTGTTGTTGATGATGACCACATTTAGAGAAATAATCCTGCTGAAAGGCAAACTGCAATGAAGGCCAGGATGACAAAGGGATCGGAATGACACCGAAGGCTGAGGGTTGGAGAAAGGCTGCCTCAGGTGTTCACAGCCAGGGGGCAACCCTAGACGGCAACAAAGGACAGCCATTCCCCCGCCCCAAGGGTGCGAGGGAAGGGCGAGAAGGATGATGTCCAGTAATCGCGGGTGATGGCTGACGAGTCTATGATACGAGCGGTTTGTGGGCGTTTTTACGATGGAACGAAACTCGGGTACGCCTCAAAAGACTTCCTGCTCCGAGATTACGAGGCCGAAGGAGCCTTATTCAGAGTTAGCGACCGAGAGTGCACTTTTAATACCTACTATGAGCCGACGAAAGGAACCTCGATGGAAAAATTACTGCGAATGGCTTGGAGGGAATAAAAAGCGGTGAATCTCAGGGCGGCATGTAAATGTATTTAAACGCCATTTCCCGCTGGAAAAAGCAAACCTCCTTGATACGGGTGAGCGCCAATGGATAATTATACACTGGCTGAAAACGCAAAATTACTCACAGAAGACAACAGTTATGAACGATCAGTGGATTCGCCTTTTCATTTGCATTATTAATTATCTCCCAATGTATGTGGAAGTAGGGGAGTAGAAGTAGAATGGCTGATGACCTGAAACACCCTCTGTATACACGTCCTTCCCCCGCCTTGCGGGGCAGAGGACAGCTATTATTATTCTTATTATTGGTAATCTACCAGTTAAGGTAGGTTTTGGATGGACACCAGCTACCAGACGGTAAATCAACGATTCCTTTGTCTCTCTTAACAAAACACCACATGGCATCCAACAACACATTTATCCCCTCTACAATTCCGATACTTCCTTCCTCCCATCATTTTGCCCACATCCCTATCCTATTTCAATCCCTTCCTCGTTTGCCAAACATTCCACACTCTATCAGAGTCTTTAAACATCCAATTGTGTAGACATACTCGTTGATGAGGAAAATAATGCAGATATACATTTTTTAATAATTATATAGTACACTGCTGCCCACCGCTAGGGTGTGTGGCAGGGGGCATTAACACACGGGACTACTTTTGACACACAATACTTTTCCCCCATGACGCAGTCGGACAACGTTATTCTGAACCCTTATCCTTCGTGGGAAAAATGAAATCTTAAATCTGTTCCACACTTAATATCTATAATTTTATTTATATGATCGTATAGTTCAAACCTACGACAGAGGGAATAATAAAAGGCAATATATAACAATGTATATGTCTAAATAGTCTCCATTGGAGGGCACATCAAAACCTATAGATGGCTCGATGATAAACGTCCATAATGTTTTATTTGAAATGGCCTAAATGCTGCCAAGGCAAAGCCTCCCTTACAATTCATTGATCATCAGCAAGAGGGATTACAGGGCGAATATTATTGCATGCTATTATGATGCTAGACGTCAATGTGAACAACCGTACTCATCTTATACAACAGTTATATTAACAGCTGCAATTCATAGCCATATACACTTAATTGCTTGCTTATTACATACGCACAACCGCTTTCCATAGCGTCTATCGACAATTCACGTCGTGAATAAAAAAGCTGTATACTGACTGCACTCCAAGGACTGCTAACGATTGGAGAGGGGACAGAGAAGCATAACTAGGGAGGAGGCAGGGAGGGAGGGATATGGATGCCTCAAGCGAGGGGGGGGTTGGTGGTATCACTCTCAAACGCGAGCAAGGAACAGAGAGCGGAGAAGTTCAAGGCTCCGGTTATAACACCACGAGGCACATAAATGCTTTCCCGTGTATTTTTTATAGCTGCCCGAAAAAGGAAATCGAATCCTTTCGGAAATATGTATCCACGTGTATCTAGCACACTTTCCCTACAGAAAAGGCCATTAAATTTTTTAAAGCCTTAATTGGGAGTCGAGCATCCCGGACGCACCTATCATCACGGCCCGAAGATGAATTTGTGGCAGCAGGAATAGATGGGCGAAAGCATGGATGTTATTTTTCATACGGTTGTTTCTGGTCGCTGGGACAAACTGGGATGAACGGATTCTGACAGATGCCAACAATTAGAACCTTTATCTAGGGAAGATGATCATATAAGACATTTGAAACGTGCGACTTGATTCAACAAGATATGTGAGCTTGAAAGATATATAGTACATTACAGCATATAAAATAAAAAGGAGAACGTCAAAACAACAGAGTCAGCTCTCCTGGAGGATAATTTGACAGCTGCAACCTCTCATTTCAAATAGGAGTTTCAATCTCGAAATAAAATTTAAAACTAAAAAAAAACAGACGATGGTAATGGAATTTGAGCATTATATAGAGCAAAGACATTATTCTGAAATCTGTGTAGGAGTAAAATCTTACCATGAATAGTCTCCTTACTTTGAGTTATGATTTTAAACAGTGACGCTCCTTGAAAAACTACAATTATTTGTAGTTATGAATAGAATAAGATTAATCACTCTTTTATCCCAATAATGGTTTTGATCCCAATCTAATAACTCATTCCTTTAACTTTTAATGCGAAACGTATTTGGAGCTTCTCAGAAATTCATACCAGTAATTACAGAAAATAGAAGAGGATCGGTTCTTATATGTTCTCAGAACTTTTTAAATAATTGCTTTTGGGGAGCTTCGCCATTGTCACACGCTGCAAAAAAGTTGAAACGGTCATTTCAAGTGGGTCCACTTCCGCAAAAATCAAATTAGTTTCTCTAACCTGATTATGATTGCGGAATATGAAATGTTGTGCAGCTCAGGCCAAATAATAGTTATTGAGCGATCGCGCCCACACACAACATTTCTACATCATGTCCGCAGAGCGACTCCGTTCGGAAAAATGTTCCGCCCTCGCCCAGGGGACTTCAATGAATGTATTTCGGTCGAAATCCCGAATTCGATTCGTTACCCGCGAACAATACCTACCCCTATAGTATGCGCGGTGGGGAAAGTGAGAGTGGAATCGCTGCTAAACACGACAGCAGGACAGCTCCCACAGCCTCGCCGCACACTGGACTCGGGGGTCCCTCGCACACCTCGGCCCCGCATTCTTCCACGGGCTAGAGAGGGAGGGGGGAACGAGGTGGGAGGCGGGGAGCGAGGCCCCACACCACCACGGACGGCATGCCGCCTCGCCCCATGGAACGAGCCTCCGTGAGGCGAAGGACGCCGCCCTGTTGCCAAATATTCTCACAAGCGGGGCCCGGCGGGACCGCCCTCGGGGGTCGAAGGCACAACGCCGCTGAGTCCCAACGGGAGGCTGGGGGCCTCGGACCTCTCCCTCGCGCAACTACGGGAAAGGGAGAAGGGCGACGGTGGGCCCTCGAGGCGGAGGTGGGTCGGGAGAGCGCGAAGTCGCTATTTTCGGAGACCTTCGTGGTCGGGAGGGCCTGGTCAGAACATCTGGGAGGAATGTGATGATTATTCGCACTGCCACAGTTTTTCTTTAAGAAATATATTTATCACACAAACCATAACTTCAGCCCAGAATCATCGTTTTATGGTACTTCAGCCTCACTTTGCAGACACTATTTTCTTATCCCAGCATCATATATTTCAACATGTCTTCTATGGGTTTCATAATAGTGCATTGATAGATTCAAAGGTAATTTTATCCTCTTACGATTAGAGATAAAAATAAATATGATCGGAGGCGCGAAAGGGATAATAAATATTAGCAGTGTACATATTTTGTCTACATCCTACATTAATTTTAAATAAACCATTTTTTTAGCTTTGTTCGAGTGAATGGTCGAACTAATTTGTAGAGATGTTACGGTTGGACATGAATGGCTGGAGACCAACACCCCCCGCCATATGTACTTGAGGAGGCTTGAAGGGAATTATGTATGTAGGTGTAAATAATAGGGTTTAGATTTATTCTAAAGAATTATCATTGTCTTTCCACCGTCACAATTACTTGACTTACTCCTTAACGGCTTTTAAATAACGTATCCAGATCTTTTTCCCATTAAATATTATTAAAATGAAAATATTAAATACCTATTTTTGTTTACAATGAAGATGGCTTATTCATTCATATCTATTGTAAGTATTCATATAATGTATTATATCAAGGATGAAGTGGTAACAGTTGTGAATGAAAGACGAGATAAAATCAAGATAAGTTAAGACAATATTTGGCATGGAAGCCATTAGAAAGAGCAATTAAATAGCAGGCGTTTAAGAGAGAATCTGAAGGCAGATTCCTTTATAAGAGTGGAATCTATATCCAACCACAGAAATAACGTAAAGTGGAGGCACAATTTAAATTAAACCAAGGATAAATCTGGGTTATAATAGGATATGATTATAATAGGATATGACTATTTTAATTTAATATACGACGGCGTCCATGACAGGGACGGAAACAACTGTACTCAAGGATGATACGGTTATGAACGAAGCATTAGCATATTGAGCATGTGGAGCATGGTACTCCCACTGATTAGAGAGACATAGATCATCGAACAAGCATTCAGAGAATTAGGGAGCATTTCGAAACTTAGCGCTGCGGGTGGATGCTCGAGATGTACTATATTAGGCGGATAGTGTGAGAAACGAGGAAGCATGGGAAGATCAGAAAGGAATACGACATGCGGAACACAGATCGGGAATGTGGGAGCTCCGTTGGATGGTACCATTGAGTGCACCTAGAGACATAACGGATTTGTTAGGAATGTAATTTAAGTCAACGTTTAAGGAAATGCCCTATGAAGAAGACAAAAAAAATATCAGATAAAATATATAGAAATGCAAAACGGAGAAGATTTAAAGGAAGAAGATGAATAGGAATGGATAAGGACGAATGGAAGACTGCGGTCAGCCAACGTTACGGTTTTCGTTTAATTTTTTTCGGGAGTTTAATAGCGAATAATAATGATACAACCAACATAATACCCCCAAGAATACCTAAACCCAACACCCTATCTACTGAACGCACGCCGCTTCCACGCAAAATAAATGCGAATAATTAAATTTTACATGAGGAATGTCATAAATATATATACAGGTTCTTTAGGACTTATAGAAGGTAAACTATTAAGTAAACTGCGGATTGCGGCTCTGAAGTGCTTATCATGGAAGTCCACACTACCTTTCTGATAGTAAATACGACACCGATAAGACGTCATAAAAAGGGATTAGAGGAAAAACCAGCACGCAGATTATGAACATAGAGTAAGCAAGGTCGGCCTGCTTGCCAAGGCCTGCTTGAAAACTCAGGGAACTCATATGAAGGGGAACATCCTAATCACGATCCACCTTTCCCTTGAAAAAAGCTGGATTGATATCCGAAATGATTTTCGCAATGAAGTCTCAGTTTCCATGCGTTCTTAGAGTATTGACAGTCATTAGCGTCACGATCACTAGAACAGTTAGGAATTAGATGTATCCACGGGTTACGTAATGGGCAAGATAAAGAATCCGAAAAATTGGACAGTTCAAGTCACACAGTTTCGATAATTGAAGTCATTAAACACATGGGACAATTCAAGCCTCACGGGGAAATGAGTGCAATTAGTCAATTTAATCCGAAATAACATCGCAAAGTGTTGGTTCAGCCTTTTAAAAATCAACCATAAACCACATTTACATCCCTTGAGCCTTCAAGGGAGCGGGTTTTAATATCTGTGCTAACTATCGAGTAATAAGCTGCCGGGAGTATTTTAACCACATAAACAGAAGGTTTGAGCAGTTAGGAAACACTTACATAAACTAAATACATCAACTGAACATGATTACCTGATAAAATGTATTCTCGAATAGACTTCATTACTCATTAAAAGATGTTTGCACTCAAAATCTCCAACACTGAATACGATCAGCCGACTAGACTATCACTCGGTGGATATTACGAATATTGGGTAAAAAAGTCCATGCATCCATTTCCACCGATAACTTTTATTTTTACGATCCGGTTTCGACAAAATGTCATCATCATCACCCCGGATGATGATAATGTTTCGTCGAAAACGGATTTTGAAATGAATATACATCAGTGAAATTGGCACATGGACTTTTTCACCCAATTATCTCCGACGATGATTCAAAGTTCCGCTGAAGTGGGCGCTGCCCACATCATCTGGCGGATGTTCCAGACGTCAGACGTGAGCCAGTTCTTCCCGCGCCTATTCTCTGGAAGGGCCCTCTTATCCTTCGCTCTCGGACGAACAAGAGCGATGCACGGAGTGACGAGGCGAGGCTCCCGTCCCTGGACTCTCGACTCCTGCCTAACCCCCACCCCTTCCATCCGTCGCAACGTCGCAAATAGTCGCACAATTTCAGATTCAAAGATTCGGCATATCAGGTTGAATAAATTACCAATCGGAAGTCCACAAGCGAAAGTGACCGATTTCAGCACTTCACGCAAAAATTTAACTTAAAACATTGTCCACCATTTTAAAAAAACATTAGAGATAATTGAAAATAACGACCGAAATTAAGAGCAACTGCAGCTGAAAGGCATTCATGAGGGCAAATAGTCAATGCGATGGTTATAAAGAGAGGTTTCACTTCGCTTTAGTCAGGCCACATTTGGAATACGCCGCAAGTAATTGGGATACTTGGGAGGTATCGGTGATTATTATACAAAGTTAAGAGAAAATCCGCCATATACGTAAAATATTCTCACGATGAGAAGACGAGGGTGACAGGTCTTTTAGAGGAATTAGGCTGGGAGCCGCCTGAGACAGGAAGAGAACAAGCGAGACTTAAAGCAAAGTTCAGAACACACGAGTTTAATTATGACACAAAGGGAATTGTGTCCCCAATCTATTTGGTTAGGTTAGACCACAAAGATAAGATAAAGGAGATAGACTCCGGCACAGATAGACGCATATATTCGAGGGGGGGAGGAGGCGCAAGACGGTGAAGCGACTTGAGGCGACGACGGGACGAGACATCGAACAGGAATGCCACTTGGGAACTCTTTAGTTGACTATCGAGAATCGACAACAATCGGAACATCAGTACTCGGCTACACGGATTAATCGTACTCCACTGATCGATTACTCGATTAGTTCGATTACTTAGCCTAAATCATCTGCAAATTAATCTAGAGCTAATTGATTGAAACCAGAATTTAATACGCATAAATTGTAAATTGAAACTATACATTTTCTTCAAATTATAATGTTAATAATTATATGTGCCCATGTGGTATATTTACACAGTGTATTTTTGCGTTGTTGAATTACATTGTTCAGTCAGTACTTTCCAGCACGGCTGGAGATAAGTATAGAATATATCTTCTGAGACACATTTAAATGTAAGGGTATTTCAGAACACGCCCATGGATCATATGTTTATTTACCTAATGTAGCCAACAAAACTAACACTTGCTGCGGTAAAATAAATACGAACAGTCACACTTACAGCCGTTGTCAGTCAGATACTCAAGGAGCAAGAGTACGAGTATATTGGGTAAATCATACAATACTCCGTGACATACTATTTTCCGTAATTTTCATGGCAAATTACCACGCGCATTTCTTTCTATATTCATTTAATTGCTCTAATTCCATTTTCCCATGAACTTATACCAAAGAAAAACATAAAGAAGACAATTAAAAAAAACCATTTACACAGTAATCAACCCGAAGGTAACTTTCAAAAGAAATTTAGAGTGCGGATTAATGCAACAAAGGATAGCTATCAATGGATTATTACTTATAATCGATCAAACGGTAATTGATTGAAAATAATCGCTTATCAGCTCTGTCATTGTCGATTAGTTTATCCGATTGCTGACAATCCAAAGCGGAAACGAACAGTGAGAAATGCATTGTTTTCGTAAAAAATAAGAAAAGTGCGACAGAAGTCTCACGATGAAAAAAGTGAGTTGGCCCACACCCCCCCCCCCTTCCCTAGCCACTTCGCAGCGGTCCAAGTGATCCCCTTCGCTTCGAAAAGTAAACACACTTCGGGAGGAAATCTCTCGTCCATTGTTTTCCCATCGGGGATCCGGCGTGCCCCGGTGAGGTCGCTCGAAGTGGAAATGTGGGTCACGTCCCAGGATTTCCATAATTGAAATGCATTCCGTGTGCTCTCACAGCAGGAAATTGAGCCTTACGAAACGGGCAGTTAGGTTGGCTGGATTGCCCCGAGCGTCCGTCCCACCCGCCGCCTAAGCAGAGCACGATGTGCCGGGGCGTCATGAAATCTCGCCGACATGAGCGGTGGAAGAAAGCGCTCATCGAAGGGGACAATGGGCGCGCTCGGAAGAACACGGAACAAAAGAAATAACTCCACTCGAAAACAAACAAACCAAATCGATCCAATTGGATTTCTACCAAGATCGACATCGGGATTTTGGGATTACTCCCGCGCTGTTGCCGCTTCTTGGGCAATCACTCTGGGTCTGAAGTGATTTCGTGAGGTGAGGATGCCGACTGCGACGCTAGCGGAACCCTCGCCCGTCAAAACAGAGCAACGAGGGAGCAAGCAACCCGAACAACACGGTGCCATCTCTACATCACGGCGAAGGCCGTCGCAGCACATTCTACGGAGATTATTTCCAGGTCTTGTGGCAACATATAGTCGAGAACTGCAAGGTTCCCAGCAAGTCACCACTGGGGTGAGTCCCAGGGAGATTCCACCCCCTAAGTATGCAACATCAAAATTAAATATCGCTAAAATATTAGTTTCCAATGGCAATCTTAAATAACTCAAACGATTAAAATAATTTTTACTGCAGCTTACTACACGCAGTCTGGTTTAAAATACATACATCTCTACGCAAGCGAGACAAACTGCCGGTAAGGACTTCTAAAGGGTAGGTATATAAAATAATGACCAAACCTCTACGCTTATCAACAACAAATATGGTTCATTGGCGCCTACGCTCACGGTTTTGAAATTTGTTTCCCCAGCGCAGTCGTTGGGAACGAATTTAAGCCGAGGGCACAACGGAAAGATTAGAAAAGAAAGGCAAGGCGGAAAACACTTTCAAAGTTAACCCTGAACCTCGTATGAATTCTTCTTCATCTGGAGTACGTACGTTCAACATCGGGAGGTGTGGAAACACGATCAGAATACGAAGTGCTGAAGATGCAGCTCAACGGAAGGAGGAATCGGCGTGAATCACCTTTCTCAGTCATGCTTCCGACCTAACACATGCATTTTATATGATTCAAATTACTATAATACTGTCCGTCATTGAGCAGTTTAAAATTGACGCAACACTGCTCGAAGGACAGTGATCTAGGTGAAGAAAAATTGGTTCAGACCACTGCAGGTTAGATGTTTCTATTGCTATCTGTTTAGGTTGGGAAAAGAAGAAAAGCCAACTCTAAGGGTACTGAAAGAAACTGACGAAAAAGACTGCTTCCGACTAGATAAAAAATAATGAAATCTATAAGACACCTGATGAGGCACTTTGATCTGATTAAATGCATTTTAGAGACTGAAGTGATGGGTACAAGGCCAAGAATATCATCTTTAAAGAGGGCCATAAAAAGAAAGGATTTCCGTTTCTTTGAGGAAATAAAAGGAACAGCTTTTGACAGAAGGAAGTAGCTCTACAGCGACGAGGCTTTGTCTTTAGTGCATGGCGATGATTTTTAAAGTTTCTTTTCCTTTCATCTTATGGAAATAAGTGTGTCCACAGATGAACTTAAATGGAACTGCCGCCCCACATATACACAAACATATATCGCACTTTAATATGCATTAATGCGAGTGCATATTTGAGGGGGAAAAGGTATTTCGGTAAACGTAGTTCAGAACGGAGGGAGCCATGGAGAAAGCGGTCACGGGCAGCGAATGCTCGCGACATCGATATCGGACAAATAAACATTCAAGGGGCGGGGCGGGCAGAGAGGGAGGGAGGGGGATTGAAGGGAAGAGGGCGCGGTCGCCGAAGGAAATGCTTTTTTTGGCGGTCGGAGTGGGAGGAAGAGGAAGGGAGGGGGTGATTTTCCACGGAACGGCCCCAAAAGGCCTTTAATTCGAGGACGCCAAGCGTAGGAACAATGGGGACCAAAGCGAGAGGGCGAAACCCCATCATCGCCACCGACGCTCAAAACGTCGAGGCGAGGCCCAAGCGGTGAGGGAGCCCTCGCACTATTCAAAACGCGGGACCTCGGATCCCAACATCCGCGAAAAAAAATCCATGCAACCTGTTCCAGTAAAGCAGGCAACGTAAGGACACTGAGATTGTGAAATCGAGATAAAGTCATTCAAGTTTCCTCGCCTCTGCTTTTCTGTTTTCGATGCCTTCGCGAATATCAAGTCGGTGACATGCAACTGAGTAGAGGATGACATCATCAAAAGGAAGCGGAGGGCCTCCTTCCATGAAACTGCAAAGGAGGAGCATTAGCATGTGGTTGAGACCATGACGGACACCAAAATATGGCGAATATGTCAGCCAAAAGACATTCATTGTAAAAATAAATTCGTTGTAACTGTGACAAAGAGCTCTTTCCGTTTTTTGATATCCTTCCTGGCAGTTAGCCAGTGAATCAAATAAAAAACTCTTGGCATCCACAACAAAGCTACAATCAATTTATTAGAAGATGTACATTTCCTGACGTACACATGACGTTACTTTACCTGCGATACACGTACGTTCTAATGCATGAGAAGATGACACACGGCGTGTCAAAACGATTATTCTCTACTGCAATTAAAATAATACGAGTAGTTTAAATTGCACCACCTTCAGAAATGAAATGACATATCAAGGGGAGAACCTGCTTCAATACGTAGCGTTGAGTTCGTGTTGTCTACCTATCTAGTTACATTAAATACGCGGAGAGAAAAATTACACTATCGGAATGAAATTCCCGTTTTCCTGAGAAAGCCCACACGTCAGTTTTTATATGTACCAATTGACTCAATGGCTACAGTTTATATACCCCTAGAACAGTATAAAATACGCGACGCGACCTCCGTTTTAAGTAGGACATCGTATTTCGTTCTTGTTTTTGCGCTTGCAAAAGCAGTAACAACAGCAGGAATAGCGAAAGAACATTTTTTCTAGGCAAATCAACAGGAGGGCAACTCTCTTGGGCTTGACACTGGAAGGGGCAAGGAAGTGCCTCCAATAAAACCAAGCGCGTGATGACGCGATCGCACGTCACCGCCCAGCAGGCGGAAGGACCGAGGCTGTCGTCTGTGGTCATGGGAGTCCGAGGAAATGCAGGCGGGAGTGGAGGGGGGGGGCCTGAATATTCATTCAACGACTCCGGACAACTTTTTTTAATGGAAACTGTCATTTCCAAGTCGGCCAAGGGAACGGTAATATGCCCCCGCCCGTCCCGATGAAGGGAAATAAAAAAAGGAGTGAGTAAAGGGGGCAGGGGGGGTATTCACTCGTAAGATCCCCTTCACCTCACTCGCACCCCCACGGGCGGGGGGGGCACGGGGGGAGAGATACCCCGGGAAGGGGACCCCTCTCCCCCTGAAGCAGATGAACAGAAACACTTCGGCGAATCGGAGAGCGCTCCGTTCGAACCACAAGGGGGAGCCGAATTCCGAAAAACTCGGGGCGCCGTGCCGCCGTCTGGCTTTCGGGAAATGCGAACGGAAGGAGCATCTGGGGGGGCGAAGCGGAAGGAGGGGAGCGAGGAGGACGAGGAACTGGGACTGGAGGGAGGGCTAGATTGGGGGGGGGGGAAGTGGTATAAGGGGATCTTTATCCTCCCAACAAGGGACACGTCTTCATTCTGCGTCCGCCGTAAAAAAAATCAACCAAACCTCACTCCACAAAGCATTACCCGGCAATCAGAGCAGAGAAAATGACTCTTTCCGGTTTAAATTGCGTTAATTATTACAAATTATGGAAAATGCCTGATGTGAATAGTAATTAGCACACATTAGCACGTAATTAGCACAGTTTCCTATGCATCGTATATCTTATTGCCCGATTCATAGGAAACTGTGCTGTCGATAACGAAGAAAAAATTACACAGTCATGAAGCAAATTCATAGTTCAGTTTTATAGTTACCAGTAATTTCCCAAAGTTAGTAATACATCGGCGTAACTGATATCAAATTAATACTAATCTTCTAATATAACATGGGAGTTCTAAATCTAAACTTTAAACAAATATTATAAAGTAGGAGATGCCACGCCAATCTTGCTCGTAAATTGCAATTAGATAACTCCCAGATGATACTTTTACGGTGTGAAATCGACAATTATTTCATGCCGAAGGTTATTATGAGGAAGAAGAAAAGGCCAACACGCTTAATGCCACGAATCATGGCAGGCCAGGTGTAATAACACGTACAACACCTAATAACATGTACAACAGGAAGTCATTATTACGCAAGGAATGTTTCTGGCCACTAACAGAAATCATTTAAAGGATGAAAGCGAGAATAAATTCTAAGAACCTTGCCCTACATGTTCTTCAGATCATGTTCAACGAAACTTTAAATTTATCTGAAAACAACCCAGAGTTTATTTCTCGGTGTCTGATTTATAAATTATCATCTCTTTATGAAATATAGAGAGAAATAAATATAATTCCGCGACAGCTATTATAATTAATTTATAAAAACCATAAACACAGTATCAACCCGAAGGTCGGTTTGGTAGGAGATGATAGAGTTCACCCACCGACGGCGTGTGAAATTCACACATCTGGGTAGGGCCAGTGCCTTTCCCTGTGCCGGTTATGGTTTCCCAGGAAAATTTGGTACCCGAAAAATCACACAGCTTGGGTGGAGGGTGCCCAAAGAGGCTTGACCGGGAATCGAACCCGGGCCCTTCGGTCAGTAGTTCAACGCTCTTCCCCTTGACTACCATGACCATACGATATTAATTACACGGGGATATCGTTTACATTACATAATCGACATAAATTGCAAGGATTTGATTTTTAAAAATAAAGGTGTTGATTAGATACAGAGATATTAATCCAAAATCGACAAAAAATCTAATTCAATTCAAGTCGGGCACCCTTAAGCAATGAAATATCGATATTATTATCGGTCATTTACCGGTTAAGGTAGTGTTGGGTGGGCACAAGCTACCAAACAAGAATACAGCGATATTTCCCTTGTCTCTCTTAAAAAAATTTTTTTTTAATTGAAGAGCAAACTTCCAACAATTACTTTGTCCACTGTAATTGCATTCGAACTGATTGACCACTTTCAGAAACGGACAATTTTCGGAGAAGGACAATTAAAAAAATTCATTTCGGACAAGAATTTCCTTCTCGAAGTGGCGGCTGTCATGGTGTTACTTTTCGAGGAAACGGTACAATTTAGGGATCCAGCCATTGAGAGGATTTATCATCATCGTCATCATCGCTCGGGAAGGGATTAGAAAGCAACGAAGAATTTGAAACGGGAATGCCCCGATCATCCGTGAGCATCGACGGAGTCACGTCGGAAACGCGGAATTCGGTCCTGCGAGGCGACTCCCCACGTTCGCCCCGAATTCCGTCGCTTGCTTGTCCATCACGTCCCTTCCCCCTTTCCTCTATCCCCCTGCTGCCCTCCCCCAATTGTCCTCCTCCCCGCTCCCACACCGCTCGAAAACGCCCTGCGATTCTCCCCCTCTCGGCACTGCCGGATCACCACCGACTACGGGGTCGGGCAGGCACGGTCATGGCCCATGTGGTCCCCACCCACGCCTCTCTTACCGGCCCAGCGACAACGGATCGAAATTGATATAGATTGATGGGTGCCGCGTGACCACGAACGCTACCGATGAACGAACCTTGTTGAATTTAAAACTAGGGAAAAGTAGTCATCTATCTTCATGAACACGTGAACGACACACCCTCCTCTCTTGGTTATTTTTTTTGGGTAATAATGCCATATTTTTGATTTGACGAAGTTTGTTTATGTAGTAACATCAATGCTGTTCCAAAAAATTTTCTTACGAAAAAGGAAACCAACCGTTTCCTTTGAAGTGCAATAGTTGATCATACCTGTATTTACATTTATATCGGCCATGTTTCTTTTTCGATGATGATTATCCGAAATTATACATCGCTAGTCATTATATTTGGGCTTTATCATGAAATTTCCTCGCGAGCCAATAACTCTGATTTTATTTGGGTAATGTTGATTACAATATATATTTTTAACAAATTATTGAAGCCAACCTCCGAATATCTAACCCGAGAATTCTTCTCTTATATATTTTTTCTAGGTGTCGGCTCATAATGGGTCATCCATTCAGTTCTATTATTTATTTAACCCTTTTTAAATACTTTGATATCATTATAAACATTTATCATTATTAAATGTCAACACGAACCTTGAATGACATTCATCATAATGAAGCAATAGTTAGGCACACGTATTTTCATTCATACGCGCTCATTTCACTCATCATTCACATTTCATCAAGAATGTGCAAGACCACTTTTGACACCATAACCATGGATAATGGATAATAATAATAATGGATAACCACTTTTATTGTGGAATGTACAAAATACATCAAATACTACATAGCTCATTTGAATATTATTCGCTTTGTTATTAAACAGTGTTGCATTCTGCACATTTCCTGCTGGCTCACTGTACTGTATTTTCTGATTAAATTGGCAACATTAAGTCAGCCCTATGACGAATTATAACTACACATTTGAGGAGCGACTCGGACTTAAATTTCAGCTTTCCTGCAGGCACTCCAACGGTGTCGATTACTGAACTCCAAATCGGCACAAAAGCGAATGATGGAAGGAAATATCACCTCCCGATTCCGACATCGCGTCGATGTCATTCGCTACCTGTATACAAGGACCGACATCGGTTCTCATCCTTCGACGAGTAATTGCCATAATTGGTCTTTTCCTCTTTGCCTGTTCTTTCAACCGGGTTTACTGATTTCCTCACTGATTTCCAGGACGCTTAGTGAAGTAAACATTAGATAATGGAATTATAAGCCCATCGTACATCGTACTTCCTAGCCTTCCGAGACTGCCTAAGACTCCAAACCTCACCTTTGACACAATTCCTGCGCTCCATTTAATCGCTCATTATGATAATTATTAAAACAGGTAACAGGACATTAAGATATAGCAGAGGCATATGATGTGACCTTGACAAACGGACGTATGAAGAAAAACATAAGTTTTTCGTTTGACGACTTATTATAATTGCTTTACAATAACTTGGTTGGTAATACAACGATTGGTAGTTCTCAATCAAAGAAAAACAAAGATAATGTAGACCAACTCCTTGAATAATCCTAATTTAAACAAAAAATAGGTATTTACGTTTTATTAAAATGAATGTACCCCCAGCCACACACCTTCCCGGTGGCATGTAGGGTATTAAACAAATGAGAAACCTCTCAATTTTTGAAAATCAAACAATAGGTAGTTTAAGTACCTTGAGTATTTGTTCTCTCAGGCGTAACTTTATGGAATTTGCATAACATATTGAAATGAAATGAAATAATTTACTTTGTAATTCCACACACTTTATTTTAAAAAAACACGTTCCAGGTTTCGACGTTGAACGTCATCATCAGGTGGTGATGACGTTCAACGTCGAAATTAATTTTTTTTAAATAAAGTGTGCGGAATTACAAAGTAAATTATTTCATTTTATGTGAATACCTTGAGTATGTTTCTCATTACGAAATCAATGACAAATGGTTGTTTAAAAATTCATTACGTATTCTGTTTTTCGGTGAACATGTAATCAATGCATAAAAAACACGTACCCACCACCCTCAGTCGTGAACATGCAGAAACCATGGACGCGGATTAAAATATATAAGTGGATTTAAACAAGTGTTTTGCACTGAAGGGAAGGAATACTCGTGCATCATAAGAAAATGACGGTATTGAGATAATATACAGGCTATGTTAAATGTCAAAGCAGATCGTCACGGTTTTAGTAGGAACAAGATTACCTTCATTTGTGAAGCAAGCGATAACAAAAGTAAGCAGAAAATTGGTCAGAGGAGTAATAGGACTGTTATACAGAGAACTATGATTGAGCGAGGTAGAGAGAGGGAAAGATTAGTCATGTTTGGACACCATGAAGGGAAGTATAAAGGATTTGCATTTCATGAGACATTTAGAGCAATGGAAATGTTGTTTTAAATATTTTAAACGGAGAAAAGAAGACATAAGCTCTTAAGAAGACCACGCCATCGGGTAATAGTTTTCATGGTCCATTTAAAAGCCTACCTTTCACCATACAGACATTTTCAAGAAAAACAATTGCACTCCCTCCGCAATTCCTGTCAGTGCTTACGTTTCACATTGGACAATTTTCACAAAGAAAAGAGGACATTCTCGGGAAATTTTACTCAGTAATGAAAAAAAACCCTTGTTCCGCATATCTCTTTCTCTCTGCCCACATCAAGCCGTATCCGAAGGATGGACGGTCTGCCGGAAGACGAGTAAATCATGGGAGGCAAGAAACTAAAGGATTTCAGCCATTTGAAAGGATAGCGGTGTTTTTCTTCCTGGGAAACATCCGAGTTCTTGACATTTCTTCCACAAGGCTCGCATACTTTTCCTAACGTCGTCTTTCCCATGGTTGGTAGCTTTCGAAATTGAAAAGCAGAGGAGATATTTCATGAGATCCAGATTTTTCTACGTCCCGGGAGAGAGGGGGGAGATGATGACCTCTGGGGAGCTCGGAAAACCCTTCCACCGGAAACCTATCACAACGGCGCCCGTCCATTGTTGACGAGGCCTGATGGCCATCGCCCATTCGGCCCTTTAGCGACTATCATCAGTGAGTGATAATTAGAACCAGCCTGCCTACCCAGGTGGATGGGAGGGATCTGCCAGTCACGTATTCCACCTCCGGTCATTTAAAGCTTAGATTTCTATCCTTTAACGTTAACATTTTGTGCGTTCGTTCCATTCAATTTCGATCTAATCTAGGATTTTAGGCATCGGAAAACAATGCCTCTTCCCTTTACATTGCTTATGATTCGTACGTCCCCGACAGAATAGAGGAAATCTGTTAATAATTTGAGGGTTATCTGTAGAAATTATCTCCGGTAAGTTAGATCAGTTATGTTTTTTTATCCGAGTTTAGTAACAGTTATATTCCGATAACATTAACTTAACTCACGTTACATCAGAATCAACTTCCAATTCAATCCTCAAGCACATTTGTACTCCAGTGAAGAATCGTGTAAAAAAATTGTCCACTAGAAAAACAATTGCGAAAGGTGGCGAATATCCTAATTTCTCCGAATAAGCGCCAATTGTTGAAGGTATTTAATGATAGCAATTCAATAGAAATGCCTGTCGTTTCAGCCGTCAAGTTATCCACATAATGCTACGCTGTGCAAACTCGTGAAATTTCATTCGATGATATAGTTACTTCAATAATGTAACCGTCCGACCACGTTGGTAACATCCTCGATTTGAAGTTATTATTTATTCCTATAGAAATAGAGAACAAATAATTCATCTAGAAATAATTAACGCAAAAACCAACGAACTCACTCGGAGTACAATTATGCCCAAGAAAAATCAACTTTGGTTCAGTTCTATTCCGTAAGATTACTCATAAATTCCCAGGAACATATTATCCTCGGTGTACATGAAGGGCTGAGTAAGCTAAGGCAACCAGAATAATAAGAGGATTGGAGATATCTCAAAATGTTGATAAAGGACATTTCCTGTGATAAGCTAGATATTTCTCAATGCACAGACCTTTCGTCGTTCCTCGTTTAGCAGAGTGACTCTAAATCAATACAAACGCAATGGAAAACCATTGACGTGGTGCAGCATCATAGTGAGTTCCCTGTCGAAAACGGCTGGAGATGTCTTTGAATGCAACGATAGAGTTGCTTCCTGAGGAGTTTGAGCAACACCTTTAATGTGTATCGTTTCATCATCATGAGATTTAGCAACCATAGAAACTATGATAATTGGTTCCATAAAAATATCATCATGTTGTTGGAATCTGCTGCGCATTTTGATTTGGTACGGCAACGTCCTCTTCACCACATGTAAAATGAGTCCACAATCTCTGCATTGATATTAATATCAGTGAGTAATTTCCAAAAATAATTTTAAAACACATAATTTTTAATTACGATTGTTTCAGCGCATAATTCTTCAGAGTCAGAGGAAAAACATCTCCGTCGGATATCCGTGGGAGTAAATACTGAAACAAATTTTAAGTTTCAAATTATTTATCTCAAGAAATTATTTTCTCAATAAAAAATGATTTTTTGACATTTTTATCTGCGCGCACTTATGACCAAAAATTGCTATTCACAGAAATTTTGTTTGTAAATCCGTCCTTCCTAAAAAAAACTTCACCCCTACCTAGCTGTCATGAAGCGACCATCACTTGGTGGTGCTAGCAGTGGCCAGTTTTTACCGCTCACACGTGGCTGAAAATACAAATGGACATTTTTGGGCAGACCCATGATGAGCTGCGACTCGAAGAAGCGGTCGACCGTCCCCAGGCTATGGAGAGGAGATCCTGAGGGCCGGAGACTCGATCGAATTGAAAAGCAGACGATGGAATGGTATCAAAAGACGAACCACCACGCCCCTCCTTGGCCATGGACAGAAGGGAGCAGGATGGAGGAGAAAGGAACCCACAGCACGGATTCCGTTATGATGCCAACGGTGCGGTGTCGGGTGGAGCCTGCCGACACCACCGCGAACACCCCACCCACCCACCTGCCTCTCTCTCTCTCGCCCCCATATGCGACTTCCACTCCTTTTTTTTATAAGCCACCCCATTCCCATATCACCTTTCCTTTCATTGTTCCGTCGCTTTTCATTTCCGCATTTTGACGTGTCGGTGACCCAGTGACCTTGTGATCGAGTACGTATGTGTGTGTCTTCGTCACGTCCGCCCGCCTCGCTCTCACTCGCACTTGAAATTCCCACGGCGCACCTTCGCGCGCGCACACCCCCGCACGAGAGTCCCGCGTGCGGCACGCAACCAGGGGCCGCTTTCAAAAGGGCGGGGGGGGGGGGGCGGCTCGGATGCGCGGGGGTTTCACCAAACACGCTCCAATTCGGACTCTCGTCCACATAGTACGCGTATCTCTCTCAATTCCCCCTCGCCATAACCTTGAACCTCAATTCTTAGCTTACCAATCATATTGTAAGTATTTACTGAGCAGTGAGGATCCAGAAATCGGTAGATTTCTCAGAATTCAAAACGAAAACAATTCGATTGCATCAGGCGATATGAAAGGGCAAAGAGCATAGCGAGGCACAAACACCCTACCTTGATTTTTCTTCCCATCTGTGTCAATACATTTCATCAGACATAACTTCTTACCACAAATTTTACTTATATTCTATAATAGTTTTGGAACATTTATAGAAGTAAAATTTATTGAACTGAGCTGACATATTATTTTTTTATTTCTCAGAGCAATATTTCATTTTTTCCCGTAAGTTATTGACATCGGAAATATAGGATAAGAGATTTTGCAAAACAGTGGGCTTTCATAATAGCTGGCTTCAACATTCTATCGAGACACATGCTTGTGCCAGTCGGACCTTTAGCCACGCCTTTAATCTCATTTGATGCGGTTATCCGAGAATAAGGACGAAGACCAGTTTAGCGTGATCTCGCGAGGCGTATACATAGGCTCAATGAAAACCAATCAGCAGGTTCGTTCCGAAACGAATTCACAGGTTTTTACTAAATTACGGAGCCTCGCGGAATGCTGGAATCAGCATTGGCCCTCTGCCTCCAGGAGATTGCTGAAATTATCCACGCATAAATTTATCTGCCTGCGAGAAAACTTTACCGTGGGAGGCCTGCTTCGAGGCCTTCCAGGATCTTTAGAATAAGTCATTTCCGCGCAATCTCCTTCAGAGTTTTTTTCTTTATTTTCAAGACTTGTGGCAATCAATCATTGTTAGTTTCGTCATATGTGCAGCACTCGCGCGTCTCGTAGTGTAGGAGATAGACTAGCGGCATAAACCGAACCCCTTCTGCGTCTCTTACCCGCAGATGTTTATCTGCAGCCAAAATAATCATTAAAATAACAGTATCAGTAATGGCCGTTACCTCTCGCTTTCTCATTTTTCTTTCTCTTTCTCATTTCTCAAGTTTCTCATTAAAAATGTTACTTATCCGGTAGATATATCGTGTGCACGTCGATGTAAACAAAATTGCCTTCCCCTTAAAAAAAACCAATCAAAGACGGCGCACTTATTCCTCATGGGAACTACACGTTCACATGTGCCATGTAAAGAAAAATGACATCTCTCGTTCCGGCAATATATTTATGCACACGGTTGATTGTGCAAATACTACATCAAAATCCGCGGTTTATATGTAAAACGGCCTTTAAATGAGTTAGAGAAACGCCCTTCCGTTCGACCCCTCGATCATACGTCGAGCCCTCGCGACGGAGAGTGCGATCTAATCATCGATCATGAATCGTAATCATCGATTCAAGATTATCGATATGTCGGAATACTGCCACAGCGATAATTGGATGTATTGATTCAATAGTGCAGATACTATGTTGTATCGAATCAAGTACCATAATGAAAGGCGTCAAACGTTTTCCTTATTCCGGCCTAGACAGGGTACACTTGTCTTTAAAATATAAATGAGCAGGTTGAGAGTGCTTCCACAAAACCTTAACATATTACTCAAACCAGCCTTTCCGGAACAAAACATTACACACCTCAAACACCAATCTCTACGACCAAAAGACAAATTCACATTCACCCGTTACAAGTTCTCAATCGTAAATTCAAAAATAAGCTGCGACATATGAAAGATAGTCGAAGCAGATAAAATTAAGTCATGCAATCACAGGAAACATCTCGACACCACTCTCTATCACAAAAAACCCCTGTCCTTTACAATAAATTCCCAATCAATTGATTCAAAATCAAAACTAACCTGCTATACAAAGTAAGTAGTATCTCACCCAGCCCAACATTACACCACGAAAAATCACGCACCATGCAGCATCACACCCCATCCAACTCACGTCGTCTACATCGCTTAGAGTCCAATATCTCATGTAGTAATTTGAAAGCGTATTACATAGTTCATACATTACACCTATTTTTTAAACTACTAACATTTGACAAGAAGGGTTCTAACAACTTTCCATGTAGCTGGTTCCATTCAACAATACTTCCATTAAAAAATTAAATCTTTTTTTCTTCCGTTTTTTGTGTTCTTATTTTTATTTTATAAATACGAGGGTCATCCGGAAAGTAGTACCCGTTCGTGAAATAAAGACACAAAAGTAAATATTAACAAACATAAAAAATTTTATTTGAAAGAGGATACTTTAAACTACTTCTCAACATAATCTCCAAGCAAATTAAGGCATTTGTCATAACGTGTGACAAGTTTCTGTATTCCTGCTGCATAGTCCTTCGCCGCCAGCTCATTGAGATACGCGAGGGACCCATCTTGCACAAATTTTTGCATAATGCAGATGGTGTTTAACAATTTCATGAACAATTGTTCGAGAAACATTGGGAAAATGCTCACAGATGTCATCAATTGTGACGCGCCGATCGTTCCTCACGAATTCGTCAACTGAGCTCACCAGTTGGTCTGTAATGACAGACGGTCTCCCCGAACGCTCATCGTCGTGTGTGTTCCCCCTCCCCATGTTGAAGTTGCGACACCACCGCCGAACAGACGACTCGTCCATTACATTGTCTCCATACACCTCCTTTAATTGGCGATGAATATCACATGGGCGAACGTTTCTTGCATTGAGGAATTTAATCACTGCCCTCACTTCACAACTGGCGGCGTTCTCAATTTTTTTAAACATTGTAAACAATCACAGAAACAACACAGGCAATGCTAGCGTCACGCAACTTGGCTCAGAGAAGGCAGACAAGCCACTGAAGCTATCTGACCTCGTCCAGCGGCTACTCGCGTCGTCAGCACTTCATGCGGCACGAACGGGTACTACTTTCCGGATGACCCTCGTATAATATTTTCCCTCCAAATTTGGTTTTTCTATTTCCTTCCTTAAATATTCATTAAACGCTTTGTCATTATTAACAACTGAATAAATTCCACTTAACCTACTTGCAGGGTACTAGAAGATACAATACTTCTTTTTCTTCTATTTTCCAAACTCTCCCACATTTCGACCCCTCATCTCCTTCCATTGGCGCACATGATTACTCGTATTTCACAGTTTGGCGACCTCGTGCCGCCGAAATAAATCTGTGGAAGATTACCATTGGTTTCATTCCAACCTGCGGCTTTTGCCCGTTTTTCTTCCGTCTCCCGCGTGCAAATTAAAGTATAATCGGTGCTCAGCTTCATGCCCGACAAGAAATTGCCCGCTAAGTAAGCGTATGCTTATTCATCTAAAATATTCTAAAAGACTTAGGTAACAAATTACAAATATCGGAACAGAATTTTTAAATTTTATCGATGATCAGTAAAAGGTTTGATTTCCACTGTAAAGAAGCAAATTTTAACACCGATCGAGGTTTTGACACTGTCATTATCAATGATAAACTTCAACATCTTGAAGGATTGCCTTGGTAATTCACCACTGAAAGCATGGCCGACAAATAAAAGTATGTGCAAATTAACCGGTCGATCATTTTATTAGGATAGAAATGAAGCATTTGCAAAAAGCGACGCCTGAAAATTCATTCTAAAACATTCGACACGTTAATAAACGCATGATTTTGGGATGTAAACCATCGACATGGAACTATACATCAACACACACAGCCCATCCCAGCCCACCATGAGCCGAGGAGGGAGTGAGCGGAAAGAAAGGAAAACCAACAAGAGGTCAGAGGACCTCACCCACTTGCCTCTCGACTCCCCCGCCCGGCGGTTGGGGGGAAAAAATGGATAAAAGAATTTTAGCTACAAGAATGGAGAGTCTTTCCCTGCGAGTGGAGGAGAGGAGAAATTTCGACGACGGCAATTATCCAATCAGCGTCCCATTTCTCGCAGCCTCAGACTCCCTTGTGCTCCTTGCATTCTCTTTCGCACGAGGAGAATGCGTTCGTGGAGGAGGGCCGACCGTGGAAGCAACTCATGCAGAAAATTCTCACAGCTGGAAGAGAAGGGGGTCGGAGCGGGAGGATAGACGGGCAGCACCGCGAGCGGCGATCGGGAGGAGCGAGATCTCCGGGCACACTGTGTCTCTACTGGATCATCGCGGCTATTCACATAATTGCGCGTCTCCGGAAATTCAAAACTCGCAACCCGTCTTTCCCTCCAGATTTGACACAGGAACCACTCATATCGTGCCTCGTAATCAGTTTCCTCCCTTCATAAGGTCGAGGAGACTACACTATTATAAACTTTTTTAAAAAGGGCCCATCACAATCTTAAATCTACCTGTTCTACACTTAATATATCTAATTTTACTAGCATGATTCCTCCTACCGTAGTACGATGGGGGGTCATAATACATTTTCAACATCACTGCTTAAGAGACGTCCTTCCAATTCATGCAAGAGCTTCAATCTGTAATTTGAAGCTCTTGCATAAATTGGAAGGACGTATCTTAAGATGTTGAAAATGCATTATTAGCCCCATTGTTTTACGGTAGGAGAGATCATGCTAGTAAAATTAGAGATATTAAGTGTAGAAGAGATAGATTTAAGATGTCATTTTTTCCGCGAACGATAGGGGATGATTTCGTAATAACATTCCGAAATACAATGAAATTATTATTACGAAAATTACATTTCGTAATAACCGTTCGACCGCGGTAGGGTCATGCTCTGGTAAAATTATTCTGTTGTGTATTCACCCTCTGCTACACACCCTGGTGGTGGCTTGCAGGGTATATATAAATAAATAACATAAATGGTAGTCCACTGGTTAGGGCAGGTTTCATATGGACATACGACATCTAGGGATTAATGTGTACTACATACCCGTAGATCTCAGTTTGATGAAGGAGAAAGGTAAGATCTTCGAAGAGCTTTCATAAAAATAAAATTAAACCATAGTTCCCATAGAGTACTCACGTATAATCGACGACGAGACAGAAACAAAATTTTTCAGTTTTTTTGTAGAAAACAATTTAGGAAATAAGAATTTTTAAACATGAAATCATACCATATTAAATTAATGGCGGAATTCATGTTAGTAGTGAAAATGCATGAACACTTCCGATGGAGAATGTTGCACGCTTGATATGAATGTTGACGCAGATCCGATATCTTCCTCAGGAAAGAAATGCCAAATGTTTTTCATTGCCCTTGTTTTTACACAGTTCCGTGCCGGGCCCAATTCGTTCATTTGCTTAAACTTCCAGCTATATTTTTAAAGGGACTCAACAACCTAACAGCAGGGACAGATAGACGGGAGCGATACAAAGTAAGAGAGCATATATGCTATGCCCCCGCCATGCTATTGACCCCATGCGTCATAGTATAATTAAAGTGTCCATTAGTTAAACGGGAGGCCGCACTGAGTCAATTTGGAATTTTTTGCGTTGCCATTTTCACTTTATTGGGGATACCATATTGGCATAAAGATTCTGTGTCAGATTAACCAAATCACATACTACCTTGATCAAAAAGTTCCCGGAATTTATTCAGAAAATTAAAAATACAAGTTTATTCATCTAAATCTATATTGTCCCCTTCAAAGTAATCCCCATCGACTGCAACACACTTATGCCATCGCTTGATCCAATCCTCGAAACATTTTTTATATTCGGTTTTCGGTATGTCCATCAGTGCTTCCTGCGATTTTTCCATTACTTCCTCTCGGCTGCTAAAACGCGTTCCCCGTAATGGTTTTTTAACTCGATTGAACAGAAAGAAGTCACAGGGAGCCAAATCAGGTGAATTCGGTGGCTGTTGGATGGTATTTGTTGCATTTTTCGTCAAAAAATTACGAATAATGATAGCACTGTGCGACGGTGCGTTATCATGGTGCAAAATCCACGAGTTTTCTGCCCACATTTCTGGTCTCTTTCGGCGAATTGCTTCACGCAAACGTCTCATAACGCCCAAATAATACTCTTTGTTTACTGTCTGGCCTTCTGGCAAAAATTCATGATGCACTACACCGTTGTAATCCATGAAAACCGTCAGCATTGCCTTCTTTTTTGACTGAAAACGACGTGGTTTTTTTGGTCTCGGCTCATTTGGTGAACGCCATTCACTTGCCTGATGTCTGGATTGCGTGTCGTACTCATAAACCCACGTCTCGTCTCCAGTAATGATCCTTTTGATGAATGTGGGATCGGATTCAGCCTCGCAAATCATGTCTTTTGCGACGTCAACACGGTCTCTTTTTTGCATGAAATTGAGGTCTTTTGGCACCAACTTTGCTGCTACACGACGGAAACCCAAATCATTAACCACAATGTCTTGGGCGGATCCATAGGCAATGTTTAAGTCCTCCGCTATTTCTCTGATGGTTAATTTGCGGTTATTGACCAACATTTCTTTTACTTTATCAATTTTTTCACCGACTTTCGATGTCGATGGTCTGCCACTGCGTTCATCATCTTCGATTGACTCACGACCACTTCTGAACCGCTCGTGCCACTGGTAAACGACCGTTTTTTTTAGAGAGTCACTTTTCCAACATTTCCAACGTCCGTGCGCCACTAAATCCGTTTTTTACGCAAAATTTAATACAAGTTCGTTGTTGCAAATTTAAATCCATTTCTGCAATTGTAAAAAATCGCCAACACACACAGAGATAGATGTACTCTTGGCTACGTAACTTTTGCAAATGTCAAGTTATGACACTAAGATTTAAAGGGAATATCAACAACAGATGTACCAATTTAACAAAAAAAACAGAACTCAAATCGGAACGATGGGAGCGCCACACGGTGGTTATTCCGGGAACTTTTTGTTCAAGGTAGTAGAAAAGGACCATGTAAATGGAAAGACCTATGAAAATATACGAATTTGACGCGAACCAAAGGAGAAATGACCGCTGGCGGGACATACATAAACCTAAAGGACACGAAATCGACACCGCATGAGTAAAAGCACTCCATCGAGATTTCCCCCATTCTCGTATATCCTTCGAGAAAAGTCGTAAATGAGACAAAAGAAAGATATTTGGACGGGAACTTGAGCTTTCCAGCGCACAGAGCTCCTGGCATCCAATTCTAGAACATAATAGAAAATAGAAATCTCCCATCTTCCACCCTTTATCCCATCCAGATCCATATTTAAGTTCAAGGGAGGATGACAACGATATTTTCTACATCGATGAAATTAGTGAAAGAGGGATGAAACGCTGTTGGGACACACTCTTTTTCACTCGGGTTAACCGCAAAATTAAAAGGGAAAAGTTTTGAAAAAGTATTCGCCAGCGTCAAAAATCGAAAGTTCTTATAAATTAATGACCTAAGAATTATCTGCAACAATTATAACACTTTTATAACATTTTATAATCTCTATTGTGTACTTGCGATTTAGTGATAAAGCGTGTATAATTCTCTAACGTTATCAATTTGGGGTCCCCAAAAGGATATCCACCAATTTCTCTGCTTTATTGCGTAATGCAAAGTGCAAAATTTTAGCGGCAGTGCATTAGGAGCGCCGGAAAATTTACAATTGTGGACATATTGGAAGGGAAATAATTGATGGGCTGGAAATTTTTCCTTCCCTCGCACCGCGCGCTCCGCGAATTCGTACCCTTTGTACAAAGCGGGAAGAAGGCGGTCCGCTGCCTGATCATCCCAAAAATGTACCGAATTAGTTCCAAATATTTATACCACAGACCCTCTGGCACATCAAGGACGAGATTTAAAGAAAAAATGACAGCAATTTATAACAATTCACGCCTTCGCCAAAAGAAATATTCGCTCGAATAAAAAGTAATGAAGCATGATACCTCCCCTAAATCAATTTTTTTAAATGCCTGCTACCGCGAAAATGATAGATTACCCCAGGTGGAGGTACTTTTTAGGCAGGGCCCGCAGTTAATGAACTCGTTTCACTTCTATCTGTAAAAAAGGAAGGCGTGCGAATATCCGCGATTCATCAAAGAAGCTGGGATTGATGATGGGGGTTGGAGAAGGCGTCGAGAGGGGCGGTGGACCACACACGTGAGGAGTCTCATGATGCGAAATCGCCCACGCGATCATTCGTGACGAGCAGGCATCCCCATAAGCCACCGGGGCGATCCGAGAACTTTTATTGACCAGGGCTCAATTTCAAGATTTCCCGTTTGCGTACTCTGCATTAAACCTATATCACTGGTCATGCTTTCGTATGGCGAATGGCAAAAAAAACAATTGGGAGAGAGACGATTAAACAAACATTTTTTATATGAAAATGCTGTAATTTTTCCTCTTAATCGAATTACCACAATGGCATAACGATCATATGATCATGACAATCAAATATTATCACATACGTATTTTGCCATTCCTAACCACCTCATTTCTAGTTCTTCCATTAAACCAGTCACACCTACCTTCTTACTATTCGTGACAATGCCCGATGAATTTGGCGAACTTACACGTTGACCATTTCATTAATTAACACTTTCTCCAAGATTCATAACTATATGTACGAGTATACTTATATTCCAAACGTGGTCTCACCAATGCGAAATGAAATCCCTTCTTTAGTTTCTCAGCACATTTTCCCACAACCCCTCTAATTAAACCAGCTCTTTGCCTCGTTCGTTGAATAATCACCCATTTTGAAACACACTGCACTAAATCGACGCATTAAGCCCGGAAAAGGTTCGCGAAGAAATTCAGAGCGGGGGATTTCACTGATTCCCACGGGCGCATATCCACGAAAATGGTTTCCGATCCCAGAAAACCTAGTGCATAAAAAATACTGGAATAGCAACCGTAGACTCTGCTAAATAGTTATATCTGTCAGTTTTGCTCGCGACTTTTCTTGAGGAGGAATAAAGACCGTGAATAAGCATACCAGCAAGCAAAGAGTGCCGGGGAAATATGACACGAATTTTAAAGGAACGACATCACTCTTCACTAGCTAAGCCTAATTTTTAATCTCGTATACTGCTAGAATATGGAATCCCCACAAAGTCTGTCTGATAGTCGAATTAAATCGCGTGCAACCAAGTGGAACTAGACTTGTAAAGCGTAACTATGATAAACCTAGTAGCATGTCTAGATCGATAGAAGAACTAGGTTGGGAATCACTCGCGGAGCAAAGGTTTATTTACACATCGATAAAAATAGCTTACTTGAATCAGGAGATCTCTTTTGCGTTAAAAATGCCTATCATACCTTGCCACATTGCGGCGGTTGGAGA
Organism: Hetaerina americana; assembly: GCF_022747635.1. NCBI lineage: Eukaryota > Metazoa > Arthropoda > Insecta > Odonata > Calopterygidae > Hetaerina > Hetaerina americana. The sequence goes on from NW_027287095.1 coordinate 7,915,826, forward strand.
TATCATAAAGATATGATCAGAGGGAAAAGCTGCAGAACCGCCCAAGTTGAAAATGTCCTGTTTCTCGCGAACGGTAAGGGATCTAAATAACTGCCAACGACGACGCTCAGGAAACAAATTTTACTACCCTAAGTAGCTTAATTTGTGGTTATTTAACACTAATTTTCATTCACCCCAAGTTAGCTGCCAGCCTCGCATGCGTGGAAAAGTGTTTTACACCGGGATACTGCAGTGTATGTGAACCGATGTGAAAATCATATCATTCAAATTTTGCAATAGTAACTTACATTTGAACAATTTATTTTTGACATTGCATGGTGTGCCCCCCTCCACCACACACCCTAACGATGACTCGCAGGGTGCCGCGTAGATTAGACGCGTAGCTCCCAAAGTGCTGGGCTGGTGGTGCACGGTCGCCCGGCACCTCACGCGATGCCGGCCTGCGCAAATTGCCGCCCGTCTCAGGACGTCGAGCGAACTAAACGCTTCGGCCGTAATCGAGGTGGCTTGGCGCGGCTCCCCTTCACAACTCCTCCGATAACTACCGACACCTCGTTACCAGAACGACCAAGAGGCGTCGCAAATGCCTCGCGATTGCATGCTGACGGGCAAAAAATAATTAAGCGTCCCTCATTACGCAGCAGTTAACTTTTTCGGGAGGCTCAATAGTTTATCTCATCGATAATTGCGACTCGTCAGGTTAGTTTGGCTTTCAAACGGCACCCTCAATAGCACTACTAAACTGAGAAAACGACGTACGATGACGAAAGTACGTATGTAATATCCCGGAATTTTTTTACGACTCATGCGACGAGCTCGAATCGACTGAAAGGATCAACACGAGGTGTCAGAAGATAGGATATTATTACCACTTTCTTGAATACGAGACACGGCCACGCAGGTTGGAGGAACACGACGACCTCACTTCGCTTTCCCGCATGAGACCACTCTGCGTAGTGCGGTGTTTCACGACGGTGCTGGGTCCACGGGCTACCTACTCTTCCTTTAGCACGAACGTTAGCATGACTTTGACCTCTTTTGCTTTCCGCCCGACGCGTCTTGCGTGCGAGAATGCGTGCAGAATGTATCTCCCTATTTAAATCGAAACAGTTGAAAGAATCGTGGCAGCCGGAGGGGAAGGCTCGAAGACCTGAGATACGTCGACATTGCTGAGAGAGCATACTACGCCAACAAGACGCAGAGATGTGCGATGCAATATTTGGACGCAATTTCAGGCTGTTTCACGGATCATGCGACGCCTACTGTCATCTACATTAATGACTATAATGTATTTAATGTGAGAAGGAAGTCGAGTAAATATATATAATTTATGAAAAGGGCAAAAGACGACGCGTTTGAAGGGCTCTACTTGCGCGATAGCTCTTCTAGTCATTTAGGCGGCAGCTCCCTGGAGGGAACATTTAAAAAAATCAACCCGTAACTTATTCTATACTCTCCTCGTGTAAAAAGCTTCGAATGATTGATGTTAATTCTCGACTAATTCCAGGCGCTCTACAATTCTGAAATTTCAAAAGTCCGTTCACGAATCATGCTGAAACCAACCAGAAAATTCGGAAATCCCAAGGAAGAGGCCCGGGTTTGACTCTGGCAAATGTTATATTTCCCCATAAGAAAGTACTCGAAAAGATATTGTTCTCCCTGAATGCTATATTACGTTTGCAACTTTGAAATATCAACCAGCCGAGTTACAAGCATAGGACGCTGATTACGAAGGACTATGCACGTGAAGGATGAAATATTTAATTCTGACGTACGACTGTGTTGCATCTGCGTCGAAACTTTGAAAAGTGCTCGCAAAAGCGATTTTTAGTTCAGCAATGTCCTCTCATCCTATCGAGGGCGGCACGGCATGATCGTGGCATTGCTGTTCCCTCCTCATCCCCCTCCGAACTTCCCCATCCGCAGAATGCAAGCACCCTTCAACTAGTCTTATACTATTCGTATCTTGGCTATGTCAATAGCTAACATACGAATATGAAATCAGGAGGTAATCAGGGAGTAAAGGGTTCAAATATAACAAGAATAGGTGTGTGGTCCCTCCCACTGAGGAATACACTTAACCTTGGGAGATAATCCACCCGTGACCAACGATATTACTTATCTAAGAGTTATCGGAAATATTTTTTGCTAAGTTGTGAAATTATCTCATAAAACCTAGTCTTATTATTATTTTATGGCATGTGGTGAGGAAACGGCCCCGGAGGAAATTTATATAGATACATGCGATACCTTCTTTCTGTAACCCATTACCGTTTTATTGCCTTTTTATCGTGCATGACAATATTTCTGTATACCTTGATAACTACGACCACTTCAATTCTTTGCGTAATCCATTAATATTTCAATGACTTTCTCTGGTGTAGCATGATGACATTTGTGAGAACCTTTATTTTCAATAACTGTTGCAACTTATACGTAAATTATACGTATACGTTAAGTAAAGACGTCTAAGCCATAAATTATACACATACGTAAAATAAAGGCGTTTGGGCCAAAGAACGTCATCCGCGAAAATGACTTCCGCGCCTATTCGCCTTCCAGCATTATGACCAATGACCAACCAGCTCTCCTCACCCCAAAAGTGCCAACTCGCCGAATCATCGCCCCAAAACTGGCGCAGAAAGCGAGCACCAATTACCGCCTCTTCACCGGGTGCCGGGCTGCGTATTCCTGACCATTTCCCTATTATTCCCTCGAGTATTGGGAAAACGACAAGGTGTTTTTTTCGAGGAACATTCCTTATCGGTTCTTGTCCACTAACGTTCTAATTTTTACCATGTCCAGAACGCAGGATGGCTCGCAGCAATCATAAACCGACCTCATAATTAAAAGGAACATTGTTCCAACCGCGGATTCCCGATAACCATATCATATTTTCGAGTCGAATTTCGAATTACTGACTTTTCCCGATTTTCCAAATAAAGTGGTCACCTTGAAAGGGGTAAAGTCACACATTTTTTATTCAGCGATTTCATTTTACCCTGAGGATCGAATTACGATTGATGTACCAACACGCACAGGCCTTAATCTGCCAAAGGCTTTGAAATTTCAAAGATACACATTTAAATTCAATGAAAAAACTAAAGGACGCCGGGAAGATTCATGAACGATTTACGTCTAACTACTTAGCTGAGCTGTGTGGAGTAGTGTTACCGAACGAATGAATGTGTCAAAAGGGGGTTGGGTCGCACCTCCGTTGAAAATAACCGTCCGACCGCTGACCCACGCTAAATGACAATTTACAAGGAAAAGGCAATTCGATCTTAGACATGAGAAACACGCAAGCGGAAACCGCAAAACTGAAACCTCCACGTATTCTTCTCTCGGATAAGAAAGTAATTGTGAATTTGAAAGTGTTAGGCGTATTTTTTCCCACATCCCAAACACGTCAAACACGTGAGGCGAAAGCGATACAATTGACATCGGGAAGAAGCAAACGTGATAGGAATCCAAAAGGGAGAAGTCGAGTTTTCTCTCTCTTTTATATTTTTCAACTAAATGCCAGAGTGAACTTATTGCTGGTACGGGATTCGCAAAATATCTGGCTGAAAACCGCTCGAGTTGGCAGGGGTTTGGGGGATTGTGAACACTTCGCCGATTCAACCTAGCTGAATGAAAACGAACCAGCGCTAGGGAAGGAACCATCAATGTCCTTTTTAATCCCGAAATAAAATTTTGAACGGACATGCACCACACACGAGTCGTGCTTACGTACGTACCCTGACGTGTCTGACATAACACGGGGAGAAATTCGAAATAACATCATTTAATTATCCCTCATACACCTAAATAAGCATCCACCTTACTTGTATGATGGTAAAAACACGCTCAATATATCTGCGGAGCTAATTTAATTCCAGCGACATTATTGAAAAAAGTTTGCGAGAGGTGATGTTCAGTTTAATTGATGTAGACCTCCCCCTGAATATGTTTCGAGTATTTGGAACCCTGCGCAGGATTCTAAGATGTTTATCAATACAATGCAGTGAAAGGATGCCTCTCTAAATCGCAATAGTTTTACATATTTTCGTCGTATAGATAGAAAGCGCCAAAAGTTTTGTGAAATACTAGGACAAGAACCAACGTAAGCACACCGATTACATGTATAACATCCACGAGATAATATAAATGGCGCAAGTTCACTGATGACACAGAGTGGATAATTCTAGACACGCACCATGGTGGTGCGCGAGATCACAACGAGAAGTCAACGGAAACTGATCGACGAACGGACCGATACAAGGATTCCTTTTACGGTCAGTACAACACTGAGAAACATCCGGCGACGACATTTGGAAACATCACGTACTACAGCATTCCAGCCACTCGAGATTAAATACGTATTCCCCAATGCTCCAGCGAGATAAAACCACTAATTAACCTGGAGGCTGGCAACTTGACACCCCACGCCCTTGCAACACCATACCACAGGAGTACAAAGATACTTCAGTGACTCAGTACTCGTCCGTTCACTCAGTCACTCATGATTTCCTCAACACGACCGACGCATTTCTGTTATTTTCCCACGACATTCTCCCCACCCGGAGGCGCTCTTCATCGGGGGAGCCCACCCCTGCTGCCTCTACCCTCTTCCCCCCGCGGCCCCTCTTAGAATGTTTCCCCATTATCGACAGGATTGGTAGATACTTCTGCTTCTATATTTGATTTGACACGCAGATATTCGAGAGTTCTTTGAATGAACATGAAAATGTTTTCCCAGCAGATGAAATATTGTCCGGCTTTAACCGAAAACGGTTAGACCTTATTTGGCAGGCGAGAAATGCAAGCGAAACAGTCGAAATATTCATGGGCGAATGAAACACTCGGCTACTCTTACCTGGGTTTATTTGGCTGGCACGCCATCGCTTTGCGGAATAATATATTGTGCCAACACGCGCTTATAATGTGTAAATTTTTTAACGAACAAAATTTAAGTATTTTCCTGACCCAATGAGTTATGAATAAGAATTTTTAATAAAATCTGCGTGGAAGTATACTGCCCATTTCAAAGGTGTCAGCTCGCTGGATCCCACGACCACTCTACTCCTTTTCAGACGCAAACACGGCGCGACCTGCAATCGCGACAACGGACCGACCGGCAATCAAAGCGATGAAGCTTTGAAATTTTGCCACATCCACCCTATTCTCTCGATCTCGCCCCGAGCGACTATTTCTTATTCCAAGAATAACAAATAAAAATTAAGTTTCTTTTATTTATTTGTAATTATTAAAAGTTTCCAATACCCTCTCGTAATACTCTCAGCAGATATGAATGTCGCTGAACGTGGGGGAAAACTTCGCCGTCTTTCATACTGGTACTTGACTCAATACTCGATAGGGCCGAATCGATAATTTCGCTTCAGATGTCCACGCCGTTTCTGCTCAGCATCGCATCATGTGGAGGTCGGAAGGGGGGCGGCGTTGACGGACGGAGGAGGGGGGTGAAAGCAGCTTCAGAGCTCCTCCCCACGGACGACTTTCATTCAAGGCACAAGCGAAGCAAGGTTCGGTGAGAATCGAAGAGCGGGGAGTACCGCTGGCCGGATGCATGAGAAGGGGGCTTGGCGGGGGGGGGGAGATACTTGCGTCGCCGGGAGGGAAGGGGGAGGGAGTGGGTATGGTTTATGGGACACCCAGGGACGACTCCCGGGAGAGCGACGGGAAGAAATAGAAACTAGGTACGAAGGTAAGGGGGTCTCTTTTATTAGACCCCCTTACCATCGTACGGTATAGTGGTAATTATGGTCTTTCGATTATTATTACCAAAGGTAGTCTACCGGTTATCGTACGCTTGGTATTAACGCATCGAATAGCCACCACTGCACTTTTGAACCTCCACCTAACGTGACATAAAGTAACACCCTCCAATACAAGCTATTCTGCACTTTCTCAGCAATCTTCCTATTCCTGCCTCGCTTTCTCAATATTATCTCCCCTATATCACAGCCTTCAACATTCCATCACCGATCGAAACGTCCTGAAAGCACTTCTCCTGTGTCTCCTTTGAATTTCTCCCCAAAAATTTTTTCTCCCGCCCCACCATTCCTTGTGATTATTCGATTGTTTGCCTTTCCGTTCATTTTACATTTATCATCCTTCTCTACACCCACACCTATAAAAGCTTCCGATCAATGCGTATCGGTAACCAAGTTTCCGCGTAGTTTACAAAACTACGCTGCATAGAAAGTTTTTCAATTATTTTCTTTACATGATAAATCGAGGTCCTCGTCATTAACTCGAGGTCACTTTTTTAACAGCGTGGCCGTCGCGTGATTTCTGAGACGGGCTATTCGCCGTTTCACGTGGTTCTTAGATATTGAAGTTAATCCAAAAACGAGAAACGCATAAAAGGCGAGGTAATAATTTTATATTTTGTTTTCACCGATATAGAATAATTTTTGAGGAAACATTGGAGCGTAAAAAAGTTAGCTGAACAGATGTCAGAGACTTCAATTGCACGGAGTGTCTTTTAACTTTGTTATCAACTGCATAAATGCATTTCAAAATGCTTCAATTAAAAAAAAAAAAAAAAATATATATATATATATATATATATATATATATATATATATATATATATATATATATATGTATATATATATCAAGCAATAAAACTAACTGGAACTTTATTCTCACGTATATGGGCGGAAGTATCTCTTGATATTAATTGAAATATCTACGGCTATCAGCGACAACTATCCCTACCAAAGTACAAGCAAAACATTTTCTCATAAATTCAATCATTTACAGCTGTCGACTGCATAGTAGGAAACGACACTAAAAATAGACAAAAATAGGATCTGTTCGTTCTCTAGAGACCAGACCAGCAGGATTAGAACATTGCACCAGACGAGATGAAAATCAGCATAAGTCGCATTTGTTTTCATCATAGATGCAAGGCGAATGCAAGGGGTTGCTGCACTTGGACCGCCATGGCTTAGGAAATAATCGGAAATGGGAAGGAATCTGCTAGGCGAAAATTTAATATTTTTAACGGCTAGTCAATTTTGATTAGATTTTAACAAATAGAATAATTGATATTTAAAACAATACGTTCGTAAACAGAAAAAAACTCTCTCTTCAGTGCATCGTCTCCTGAATGCGCCTCGTGCCAGAAATTTAGCCGGTTTCCTTGGTCTCCGTTCGGATTGTGCGCCAGTTTGTCCTGATAGGCGTCCAGCGAATAACCCGCTTTTCTGCTAGGACTGCCAAGTGTAGCGAAAGGGTTAAAGAGCAATGTTATATTTCACTAGTTAGGCCTCATTTAGAATATGCTGATGGCATATGGGATCCTCATGGAGCAAAGTAGAGGAGCTAGATTTGTAAAACGTTGTAAAGATAAACTGAGTAGTACATAAAAGTTATTGGAGGATCCAGGTTGGGAATCACTCTCGGAGCGAAGGTTAAATTGCAGATTAAATCTCTTGAATACATTGGAAGCATATCTGTGATGATGTTGAATATGTATTGTTAGCCCCACCGTAGGAGTGATCATGTCGGTAAAATTAAAGAGATTAAGTATAGAACAGATAGATTTAAGGTGTCATTTTTCCCTCGAACGATAAGGAATCGGAATTACATCCGACTGCATCAGGGGGAAAAGTATTTTGGGTCAAAAGTAGTTGGTGTGTAATCACCCCCCGCCACACACACGAGCGGTGGCTTACAAGGGTACCATGTGCGTATGTATTGGTTGTGTCTGAAAGGGAAGAAAGCGCCATCCACCACTGCATACTCCTCCCGCGTTGGGCTGTGAGAGTGAACTCCTGGGACGGGCGAAGGTGGCATTAGTATTCCAAGGGGATGTCGAGGAGGAAGCAACGGGCCGGGCCGGGGGCGCGCGGAAGAAGGATTGGGAGGGGGTGGTGACGGAGGGGGAAAGTGAGAAGAGAGGGAGAATCGGGGTGGGAAAAAACGGGCACCGTTCCAGGAGGACGCTTGACGCCACACCGCTCGTCGACAATTATTTTTATCAATCGGTTACAGTAGTCTGTCAAGGTACGTACGATTTGGAAGCACCCACTGACTAATCACCGCTACACTCACGAGCCCAGCCGCTCACGACACCGAACATCCCTAAACCACACACAGGAGTAAACCATTCTTCCCGTCTCATTTCATTCCTCCCAATGTATCTATTCTTTTCCTCCCTCTACCACGCTCACTCAACATTCTTTTAATGCCCTCATCACTTCGTCTGCAAATGCGCATCCCTGAATGCAACGTAAAAGTATGACGGTGGGAGACTGTGAGAAAGTACCACTCAGGTGTGACGGTACTCTCCGGTTCATTTAATGACAATCCAACCGAGCGCATGACCACGAAAGCGAAATAACCACAGAAAACAAAAAAAGCGCGAGTGAATGCAACAGATTTATGGCATGGCGGCAGGTGTGTCTAAACCAGATTTATTCGACGTAGTTGATGGATCGAGAAGGCTAATGTCCTGTTATTACGTGAAACTAATCTGACCTCTTTCGGAAAGCACCTGAAAACTGCGAAGCACACATTCCAGAAAAAACCACTCCCACGAGTAATTAGCAAGCTACCTCATAATTCAATTACCATTTATCAACGCTAGAATTTTATCAATAGTCAAAGGTATGATACGATTCGAATATGGATTGTGAAACTGTTTACTTTCGGAGACCGATGGAGGCCTAACGTACCTTTAAATATTCGAATCGTCACCGAGGGCCAGACATTGCACTCACAGCAAAATACTATAAAACAGCCGAAAAAGTTAAGCGTCAAAATTCGTAACACATCCCAGAAATTTAACGATTTTGCAATTATTTATCATGTTATTGATTATCGTACCTTCTATTCACAGATTTCCAAATGTTTTCGTTCACTCAATTAATACACCGTATCATTTGTTCTTTTACACCGATGATTGATTGATTTTCACTTAAAAGAGTAAAATTAATTGTTTCCCGTCTTAGACTTGACCTGAATAATAGCTATTCACAATATAGGAATATACGCATCAACCCTTTTGAGATTACACTTAGTTGACAAACGAATCAACTATTTACCGAATACAAAAGAAAGATATAGTGGTCAGAAGAAAACACTGCTGCATGACAACGGTAATTAGTGCTTATAAATTTATTTCTACTGTTATTTTTTGTAAAACATTTTCGACGCTAGATGTGGATGGCTATTTCCCGCACCAAAGACGTCCATATGGTGGGGAATATCTGCACCAGTCCGGCGCGTGCATATTCGCCAGTCTGCGTCGAGACGTCAATCATTTCCCGAACGCGATTTCACTGCCCAGCACAACCGCGACATGAAACACAGAGCCGAACTGCGTGGAGCCAGCCCGAGAGTTCTTTACGATTCAGAAGGGAGGGGCACAAGGATGATAATAACAATAATAACAGAGGTGGAACCAATGAGGGTGTTGGGGCGGGGGGAACAGTTATGGGGAAGAAAGTGGACTGGATGAACGGGACGGGGAATGTGAGAGGGATGGCGATCGAAGGGGAAGGAGCGGATTCCGGCGATGCGGAAATTCCCCCACCCCTCTCCGAGAGGATGCCGAGGAATAACGGCGGGAAAACCGGGGAAGGGGGGGATGGAGGAGGGGGTCGTACTACTCGGAAAGAGATAGGTGTGGACCACGGGCCTGACTGACAATGAGTGAGTGAGTGATAGAGGTGTTACCGAAGGAGCGGGCTTTGAGGGGGGACGACTACATTTTTTTTCATCAAATTCTTCGAATAAAAACATTGAAAGTGGAGCATACTAGAACGTTTCGCATCCTCAGAATGTCTTTAGAATACTTCTTGACTTTCAATGCATCTAATAAATATTTTCGCGTAAAAAAAGCACCAATTGTAATTACCAATGCTGGGAGATGCCGACCTTTGTAATGGGAATGAGTATCTCAGCACAAAATGATGAAAACACTTCAGCAACTTTCCACTAATTGACACTAGTGGAAAATTGCAATTTTTCTCATAATTGCAGAGCGATTCCATCATATCAGACGTGATTTCGTATCGCATGTCTAAACACGAACTTGGTTCGACCTCTCACTTCGTCGGAATGTCTCCTTTACCGGTACAGATAACAAAAACACAGCAATTCCACAATTAATATTCAATGAAAACCATGGTGTAGTGATGCCAAGGTGACACCTCACTGATGCCAGGCAGTAGTGAAACCATGGTCAACAATAAAAATGAATTGTGGAATCACTGTATTTCTGTTATTTGTACATTGGAAACATTCCAGAGTAACGGCTAAAGCAGTGTCACACGTAAATTACTCGTGTAAGGAAAACAAACGGACACACTTCATCCCCCAACCACGTCGAGTGACTCCCTCGTCCGGTGATCACCGTAACCTGCCGGAAAGAATCAACCACACTGTGTGTTATAATAATTGCCGGGAACTACAAGAAGCAAAACGTACCCATGCATTTTATCAATCAAAACACGGCGGAGAGGCATCACACGAGATAAAATTCAGAGGGAAACCCAATAATTTCAAATTAAATAATGAGCGGAAGAATTTTTAATTTCTTGGGAGGGAAATGCTTTTATTTACCACGCAAATTAATATGACAACACGAAAATACATTAAGAGATAGAAATTGAATAGATAAGAAAGATGACTCCATGACGAATGAATCAAAAAAGTGTTTGAAAAGATTCGGGGGAATGTGTAATAAATATATTCGACATTAACATACAATCAATTCAATTTTAGAGCTAAGTAAAAGTCTCTTTTAACATCCGAAAGAGAATCATAGAGGTTAAAATTCTTGCAATGGTGTAAATGACAGCGCAAAACACATTAAAAGCAATTTCTCTTCCTTCGTTTCCCTGTATTATATTGAACAACTCTACCAATTTATTTTGTCTATAATAACAGTATTTGGTGTCTAAGCATGCTTTTAGTTTCGTTCTCGTTCGTGCTTCCTTGATTCCCTCGCTATTACGTGTTTACCTGCTTTTACACCGTTCGTTTCACGAAGGTGATATCTTCATTTCCCAGTTTTCTCCCGTAAGTTCCGCGTGGCTGGCCTACATCGAGTTCAACGATTTTTTTCATTTTTGCCTTACTTGAAACTTCCTCTGTTTTGCTAGAGTTATATTTCCCACCCGTAACTTGTTATTAAGAAGCTGATTCATACTGTCGTATTCATATTACGATGCGTACCGCGAATCCAAAGCTATGAAGTTCTTTCAGGCAATACTGGTGCTGGAAAAAATCTTTAAGCAGTTCACTGAAGGACATAGGTGTCCAAAAATGGTTAAAGAGAAGCGCCAGAATTGAAGGCTTAATAGCGGCGTGGTGGTCCAGTGGGTAGACCATTGGGCAACCGACTGGAGTCTCCAGATTCGATTTCCGGGGACACCTCTCTGCCCCCTCAGTTCCACCCGAGCTGTGTGATTTTTCGGATACCAGAAATTTATGGGAAACCATAGCCAGCAGCACAGGGGGAGGATCTCACCCCCTAAACCGGTGGTGGGAATTTCATCAACATAAATATTCAGCGATTAACCATAAAGGTTTGTGGCAGGGGTGTAAGCACCAGGTGAGATGGGTAATGTATAAGGGAGAATAAGGGAGAGGATGGGGAAAGGGAAAAACATTCACTAAAAAACCTCCAAAAACATTCAAATGCATGCTGGTGGAAAAATTAGTTAAAAACAAGTGGTAATTTTAATTTCAATTTCGTAGGCCGTTGTGCTTAGTACTAGGTGAGCTCAACCCTCACTCCACAAGGCAACCTTCGGGTTGATTATTATGGGTGTGGAAATATTTCGGCTTCATCGACGACGCGAATCAAAATTTCAAATCTCAACTTCGAACATCACAATGAAGAGCCTGCATGAACAATCACGGAGTTAAAAACAAAAGAAATGACGAATAGTTCAGGTATTCGACGAATCCACTGAAATCATATGACGAGTCTGGGCACATTCCAACGTAATGGTAGATCTAGCGTTCATGTCATTTCTCGAACGACGTGACAGGAATCCAGGATCCCAGGAACCCAGCATCTTCCATCACTGGAACTGTTAACGGTTACAAACAGCCGAATGTCAACGAAGAACATTACTTCTCTCCCGAGTTGGTAATGCATGAGTATCACTGCTAACTAAGCATCAATAAATTACTTAGAGAACAGCAACAAAAGAAGATTACCTAAGATTCAAGAAGAGCATTTAAGCATCGCTGAACGCACTTTTACATTCGAAAGAATCTCAGTGCACGAAATATTTCCAGCTTTTTTTACGACAAGACATTTTTTCGACAAGACAGAAAATTATAAAACATTTCAAGGCACTCGATAAAGGCATTATTGCCCGTAAGGAATGTGTTCGCTCGATGTGGCTGCTCACGTCCGCAGAAGAACGCTCGTTAAACTCTCTTTCGCTGATGAGATAATGACCGTCATTTCTCGAATATACGAATGAAACAATGAGGGGTTGCAAGCATGTGTCCTTGCATTTCATCTCAACAGATGGCCCCGGACCGCGCGCGCGGCTTTCATGTGCTCATCACGAAAATGGAATTCATTTCTGAGAGCGAAGCATTATCTATTGGACGATTGGGTAAGGGAGGCCGACGAAATAAAAATAAAAAGACGACCACCCCGACGCGACAAAGCCTCCTCCCACTTAAACATCAAACGCTTTAGGCTTCAGGAAATATTTTTTGTTCCCGAGCCGGAGCCGAATGCGTTGCTCAAGCGGTAATTACTTCGCAGAGACAATTTCCGACTCCAAGCTCAACAACAAAAGAGCAACGCATGGGGGCGGAGGTCTCCCACGCCCCCCGCAGGGGGCGCCCTCTACCCCGCCCTGCACAAACTGGGGGCGGCGCGCGCCTTACTCTTCCCCGACCCCCGGGGCCCACACACACTGATGAGGGGGACGAGCGGTCGCGTCAATCGGAGGGAGGGGGCAGAGAGGCCGGGGATGGCGGGAGGAGGAGAAGCACGCGCGCGGGGCCGCAAGCCTCTTTCCCGCCCGGCAGACGGCGGCGGGGTGGAGAGGCGGAGGAGTGGCCGACCCCTGAAGCCCTCCCCGGCTGCCACGACGCAATGTGAGCGAAATAAAGCCGCTCTTCCATGGGGACGAAACTAATTTGTGGAATGCAAGTTTTAAAATATATTTTCATTCGTTGCATTCTATCCGAGGATCCAGCAGATGAGTAAGAAATGACTAAAAAAACACCGATCATGAAAAAGATGGAAATGGAAGACTTGTAAAATATTGAGTTTTGCGATATTCATCCACCATCGAGAGAAAATATACTGAGGTGGCAATGGACTGTCGTGACAATCATTATTATTAGTTATTGCTACTATTACATAATGCCCTTCAAGCCACCACTTTGTTGTGCTGCAGAGGTTGATTAGACACCGGAGTACTTTTAACACAAAATACCTCTCCCACGTAGCGCAGTCGGATAAAGTCATTCTGATCCCTTATCGTTGGTGAGAAATATGACATCTCAAAACTATCGGCTCAACATTTAATCTCTCTAATTTCATTTACATTATCCCTCCTATCGCAGTACGTTGGGGCTAATAATATCAATAACATAAGAACTACTACTGGTGACCATGAAAAAAACTGTTGGCACAGCAGAAAACTGAGTCGGAAAATGAGTTTTTGGTAAATTTCTTTCATTTCAATTAATTTTAATTTGATTTATGCGCTGAAAGCCAATGGAAAGACTACCCGAACCCCACGTAATAAAACCGGAGCTGTTTTTAATTTAAGCAGGCAGGATAGTAATCCATCACACTTTCGTAATTTAAGTCAAAAAGCTAATTTTCTGTGTTTAATTCTCAACGTTTTAATTTATTTCTCTGTTAACCTTTTCATGACAACGTGACATCTCCTCTCTTAGAAAAAAAAACAAAACGATAGACCGCTATTGATATCTCGTTTTCCGTCCAAAAACGTGAAACCCCCGCGTTTTCCCGATTCTAGTGTGTGCACGATAACTTAATTAATAGATAAAGGATTGATAGCTGGGAGACGCGGACGAATTTTTCCGTTAGGCCTCTGCGCCGACGCACTAGGTATACTATATGACGAATTTTTGCAAATTTAAACAAGTGACATCTTTGACTCCTGAGAAATTGACGCGAATTCCTTCACAGTCTCAGAACTATCGAGATTTGTTTCAAATTATAGTAAAATCAGAAATCTTCCATCAACTACAATGCAGTGGCAAACGGGTTAAGGCACAGTCAGGCCAGTGACTTGAAATTCAAAACCCACCAACCCACCCATTCTGAAAACGGCGGGCGGAAGACACGGGTTTCGGGAGGCGAAAAAGGATAACATCTGTAAGGGCGGCCACGCGGGTTGGATTGCAAGGGTGAGGAGGAAGGGGCACGCGGTGGGTTGGGCAATCCGCGGCGACGGTGGGGGCAAGAGGGGGGGGGTGGAGTCCACCCATCGCGCGGGCGGATCTCTCGCCAGCGGGCAATTGCGCAACGGCCTTCGTAACGTCCCTTCAATTAATTCGGATTTCGTTTTCAGTCGAGCCGGGGGAATTTTCTCCTCGGGGAGGTCATCTACGGAGATAACAAGAAAGCTCCACGATTATTAAAAAACCCACGGACGGGCACCGGAAATTGTTAACCTCTAAAGAATCTCGTATTTCTAGAATACTTCGGCTGCCGAATTGGAAGCAAATTGATAGATAGGAAGAGGATAGATACAAGGGTCTCGGCAATACGTGGGAGGTGTTGATGGTCTCGGGAAATGAAAAACACATTCTTTCCCTCTAAATCAGTGTGGCACAAATCATGGTATGCTCCCCATCTGCAACCACCTACTCTTTTACTCAGGAATGATGTTAGGCTGGATTTTTTTTTCTTGGCAACTGACACCGGAAATTATAAATCTCTTATAATTTCGGAGTTGATTTGGCTACCAAAACGGAGGAAGAATAATCGTGAGGGAGACCAAGAGAAGAACGCTATAAGGAAACACAAAAAATACAATTTCCTCCGGAGTAAATTCTGTAATTTGCTCCTCATTAAAGGCCACTAATTAATTTGACCAGGCTAGTTTTTTATTCATTTTCATGTTCATCCATTTAAATTATCTATCCGTTTAAATAAGTCGTATCAAAATGCTCTAAACGGCAGCCTCTGGCTTGACTAGGTGCCCTTACTTCATCCACCCCTCTAACGCAGGGATAATGAGGACGGCAGTTGTGCACAGCCCACAGCAACTGCCAACGGTTAATAATGCCACAAAAATTCAATGGAGGGGGAAATGTAACTTGCACTGGATGTGCTCACGTCACGCCCGCCCAGGTAAACTATTGCGGGGGAGAAGGGGTCAATGGCGCATATCCGTGAGCAAAATACCCCAGTCACGATCTGTTAAGTCTGGGACAGGGTTAATCGTTTAACCGTATTTCCCAGAATGTAAATCACACGGGCACATAAGACGCTCCTTAATTTGTGAGGCATATTCAGGAATAAATTTAAAAACTCTGACTAAAGTAGCACTGTGACATTAATCCATCATTTTCATTGCAATAGTTCCAACTGAATGTAAAATAATTATTATTTTCAATTTGCCACAAAAGAGTATGGAGACTTTAACCCAAATTGTATCACAAAATTGATAACAGTACTAGCTCACTTTTAATAAGAATTTAAGCCTTTATCTTCATCATTTATACCAACTAGGGAGTACGAGAACATCAGATGCTAGTTACCAATGGGATATAACCGACACTGGTCATATTAGACGACAGGCTGATTTTTCCATGAAGAGTCATGCGGGGTTAACCGCGCCTTACACGCTAGGAAACTCTCTCTCTCTTAATTTCTCTTTCAGCCTGCGGTCGCCTCTGCATTGCAAGTGTCTGGCGCGCGCCGACGCCACCCGAGGCGGAGCGGGGGCGCGCTGGATGTCGGAGGAAGAAAGGGCGGGAAATGGAAGAGATAAGGCCAGCACCACCACCACCGGCCGCCCACGGTGCCATCTGCTGATGGATATCTCCATCCTTCCCTCTCCACCCCCTCCATCTCTCCCCCTCTAAGACCCGGAACACACCCACAACGACCCAAGCACCCATTCGCGAAAGCGCGCGCGCGCGGAGGAATTGAGGAACTTCGCCGCCCGGCAGAGGAGTGAATGAACAGCGGAGGGAGGGCATAGCATGGATCTAGCGCACGACGATTGTGAGGAATGAAGTAAAATCTATTCCTGGAGGTCGCCGCGCCGGCTAATTTATGGGACAGCGGACGACAGCGAAGGCGTCGGTCAATTGGCGGCGGCACAGAGGGATATGGGAAGAGGGGGCGCGCAGAATCTGTTAAAAGTGCATATTAGAGGCCGCTCCTTGCGATCTCGCGGGCCATTCAGAGGCGAGGAGGTACAGAGTGAGAGAACGACAAGGTCCACCCGAAAGCGGTAGTTCACGAGTAGCCCGTCGAAAACAAGAATTAATGCCGGAATTCTGTCCCAATGAAACCACGCCCCATCACAATAGTTAGTGGGCAGAGTAGAGATTACCAGTGAGCCAACTATGTTCCGTGAGAATGAAATCGACAATATAAGGGTTTACAAAACACATTTAAATTGCCAAGAATTCCCTGTGGCGACAGAATTCTCGTATTCCGAATACTTCCAACATCCCTATCCTACCCCTACCTAGTTTGCCTAACGGTCTACCAGACATATTCACACTGAAAAATAAATTCAGATTATCGTAATGTTGCTGGAGGGAAGACACTCATTTTTTTCAAGGATGTAGATCAGCGTGTAGGTCAAATAGTGGGTCTCTAAACTCTTCTTTGCCAAAAGATTTAGCCTTAAATTAAGTGAGAGTCAGTGATAGCAATAGTTCATTTAACACGAATCAGATAGCACCGAACGGAAAATTTTATAAGAGATTCAATATTAATAAGAATAAAAAAGCATGACGCAATTTATTCAGATTAAAATCGGTTAGCACAGTTCAATACGTAAAAGGATTAATGCAATGAAATGGCACAAATAACAACGTTTTGAATAGCTCTCGCGGGCAATTTAAGTGGCAATGAGGATTAATTGCGCCCAATAAATATTTGCTCCAGGGGCGGTGAGCCTTACACGACTATGAAGTGTAAATCTCAAGGTTTGCATTGGGGTAATTCAGCAACAAACAGGCAATTTGCAGAGAGTGGATGCGTTATTGTGCCAACGTCTCCACGCGCCAGGAAAAACGGTGTTCGAAAAATATTCACGATTCACCGTTCGGGAGACGTACTCGTATGAATGAGCCTAACCATCCCTGTAGGGAATCGAGTCCTGCAACTGCGCTCGATTGCCATATTGCCTCCACGGCCGAACGCTACCTTGCTCTTCCTTTAATGTTCAGTTTTTCAAACTCCACTCACTCGGAAGTTGTCTCGGCTTCTACAACCCGCGTGATGCTGACTTTGTCCTTTCTGTTTCCGATAACTATTGGCGGAAATAAGGTCACCACGATCCATAGCTTAAAATTTTGCAGCACGTATATATTCTTCGGAGGTTGATTAACGGGTCTACCGGTCGAGGTAAGTTTTCGATTGGCTCGAGATCGGCCATGATAAAGATGGCAGAGGCTGTCATCGAAACGTCGGCAACTGAAAATCTCACCCGGGGGAAAACTCGCAAAGACTTCACCAGGGCAATTCTTCAATGCCGCTTATTTTCTGCTTCCCTTAAATCCGTCCAACACAACCAAACTTTTCCTTCTGCTACTACCTCGCTTGCCTAACACTATCTAACCTAACCTAACCTAACACTCTATCGTAGTTTTCCACATGCCATTAAATAAACAAATTCCACACCCCTCTTAATATTCCGTGCATCTTCTTTTCAGGCCGACTTTGAATTTCATCCAGCCACCTTATTCATCCAACCTCCCTTTACCACTTCTTCGTTTGCTATCCTTTCGGTTTATTTTATTTTTTCCGTTCTTCTCCAAACCCACATCACAAAAATTCTCCAATGTACGCTTATTCTCTAAGTCGTATATGACAGCCTGAAATAATTCCGTACGTATGTCAAGACCAACATCCAATTTTACTATTAAAAACTCAATTGACTTCAGTTCATCCCAATCCACGAAAGTTACCATTTTAATTCATTAATGATGATGATATAGGTAAGAGAATATCTTAAATAAGCCTATTGAATGTTCACGAAGGAGGTGGAATGACTCTGTGGCCCACGACCTACGGCCTAAAAAAAGGACCACGCAAAAACAAGCTCGCCTTATGCAGTTTGAAATCGCAAATCGGAGGGACCACGGCCAGAAGGAATAAGAGTTGCTCATCAAGAGAGCCTGGCTCCCTCCCCTTCCACTTGTCCACAAGTCTAGGCTTCCACTTCCCCCCTCCCCCCACGAGCTCCCCTTTCCCCAGCTAGCATTCGGTCCAGTCCTGCCCCGCGGGGCGAGCCCGGCAGAAAGAGGCATCACTCTGAATGAGGCCCTCGACAGCACGCGACAATGCCCCACACACACACCCCCCCTCTTCGGGGCGGAGGGCCCCAAAGGCGTGGAAGGGTTGGTCGGGTCGGGTCGAGTGTGGTTGCAGCATTGCCGTGAGAGGGGGAGATGGCCGCGTGTTCGGGGAGGGTGCGGGCAGGGATGACACGAGGTGACATCCTCCCCCACCACCCATCCCCATCCACCCAAAGCCCAAATGGATCCGAGGGGAGGAGTGGTGTACCACCCCCTTCCATTTGCACTTAAAATCAGTCTTCGGGAATAATGGGCGAGTCTGTAATTTATTCATGGATTGACGTCGGGAGCGTACATCAAGCTCCTGGCGGCATCGAGATTATTTTGTGTCTCGGATTATCTCGAAAGGGGGTGGTCCAAATAATGGTGGGATTATTCAACTCGCTCGACATGAATGTCTTGGAAAATCAATTTCACACCCTCAAGGGGAAAGCTTCTCGAGGACATTGATGAGTCATAGTCAACTCCCAGTATAAAGCCATAGTGCTAGCAACTCAACTCCATTGCTACCACAGAAATATATGTATTATTGAGGTATGCACCTCAACATTCGCCATTTATTGAGAAATAAAAAGAGTTCACTATCACCAACATAGGAATATGTTGGCGGCAGAGGGAGAGAGTGGTGGAGTCCTGTCATTATGTGGCCACATATATATACTTATAAAATGAAACAGTTGAAAATGTACGAAATTACCAACCTGAAAGATACTGAAAGCACTTTATTTGAGCACATGCCGGCATGTCAGAAAGATAATAACTCTCAGTTAACAGAAAATTCACAGCTGTCAGATTGATTGAGCGAATGTCAATGGTGAAAAGCTTTGGAGAGCCGGAGAGGGCAACCAACATGTGACTGGCGCACACTCGATAGACATGAATTTTTGATCATTTAAGTATTGTCATTATTTCAGCAACAATACTTAAAAAAGATAATATGACGGCGACGACAAATTTCCCAGGGTCTGGCAGCCCTCTGACATTGATCGAAAGACCCAACAACCTCAACGATCCAACAACAAAGGACCGACGGAAGCGTTAGGGAAACACGGTGCAAATCGCACACGCACACACACGGAGCATCTACTTTTCCCTTTTCATTATTTCCGATTGCAAAGAGTAATGAGAATTAACTTATCGATTACGCATAAAATCATTAAATATGTAAGTAAATCTTGAACAGTTAGTTCAATCATTTCATCGCCCTTGCACAGGAATTACGCAGACAGAGCTTCCACGGCAGGCCCCTTGGGCTTAATCGGACGTCGTTTGCGGCTGTCGTGCGGCAATTTTTCAAACGAGAATCACATGCGCATATTCGCGTCCGCCTCCGTGAAGAAAAACAGCCGCTGGTCACTGAGCGCCATTCGTGATTACACTAATCAAGGGCTTGAGCTCAAAGGACGCGGCTTGGCAGTGCATCGCGTGATTTAAACGAGAGTTCCCACACGGTCCGCGTCCGTGAATCGCCCAACGGAGGGAGAACGAGTTGGCCGCTCGGAAGGAAATATAAAAATGTGAGCGAGCGTTGCTGGGTACTCTCGGTCACTTTAAGGAAGACTCTTTCTCACAATTTGAAAAGAGATTGGATTAATACGGACGTAAATGTATTTAAAATAAACGGAGTCATTCGACAATTAAAAAATTAGAAACATATCAATAAGGCATATAAAAACGTCAATTGACATGTCACGAAATACATTACCATGATGCCAATACAATGAATAAACGAAAAATAACTGTCAACCAAAAAATACAATGCCTACTTCCAAATTAAATCAAAATAATTAATTTTTTCCTACGATACGACTGTATTGAGCGTGGACCCCGTGACCATGATGAACCATGTCAAGCCTTAACATCCACTACTATAAGGGTTCTTACTCAAACGATGCACTCATTATTGCCGTCTCGTCTCAAAGACCGATGGAGTCTCGAAGCGACTACATTTTGGGGGAGGAGGGGGGGGGAGTGGAAAAGGAGAGGAGGTTCGAGGAGGTAGTCCGGCGGCACTTTGTGACAGTGCCACCTTGCCCCAGACACGGCTGCAATACCGGTTTGCCAAGGCGTTGCGATCGGGCAGTCAAAAAAAGCATTCACATTTTAACAACCTATGTAGGTTTAATAAATGGCACAGATAGCCGGCGAAAACAAGTCGACACCGGTCGAGAATAAAAACAAGCAACTTTCCAATTTTGTTCTCAAAAATTAAATCCGAAAGTGCACAAACAGCATCACCCGAACCAGAGTCAAGTTAAATCCACAAAATTCCCAAAACTGATATCATTGCGGAAAAATTATGATTATAGATCGGGAGCAGTGCAAAATTCTCTTCCTGTAGGATTCCTAAATATTTTTCGATTCATATGTGTTCTAAAATACCCTGGCGGTGGCTTGCAGGCTATATATAAATAAAAAAAATCATACAGAAACCCTGTACATCTCTCAAGGCACGTTCCATCAAAATACATTAACTGCAAGAAATGAAGAATTATAATATTGGAAGCCTCTTAACATGCACGCCTGTATCATAAGAGAAATACCTAGGAAAGTTACATAATGTAAGATCAGCCTAGCAAGTACGTTAGAATACCTGTATGGTCGAAAATAAAATCAAATCTGATTAAGGAAATTGGCGCCGGAAAAGAAATAACTCGGCTTCCAACTAATAAAGCAAAGCACGTTATTAATTGATATTTAGTACATACACATTCAATGAATTTTTATTTAAATTTACTTTTGTAAGAATTTCCGTCTTTTGAAAGTCAATGACTCCATACCCTTTCATAGCCACCATTCTCTTCCCTACTCACAGCAACTCCTCCAGTAAATTGGAAAAACTTAACTACTGCCATAGGAAATAGAAAGGAGTTTCTCTGTAAGGTCACGGTAAGATCCAAAATCGGCAAAAAATAATACTCTAAAAATCAGTGGAAGATCAGTAACTATTCATATTGCCTTTCTAATGCTAATCCGTTAGGCAATGCTAAAACTAATGCTTTGAAGGGAATGTTTTTGAGAAAACCATTGGAAAACGGAATTCCTTAGGGAAGAAAGAGGCTTCAAGGGTGAGGGTAAAGGGATCCAAAATTGATGGAACAATAACTCAATCGAATCTTCGTCTAAAACGTCACAAGAATTTTATGCTATCGAAAAAAGTGTTAACGACCAAGTTCAATTGATGGTACTAATTCAGGAAACTTCTCGGTTGGCCATCGTGGCTGACAGAGACCATTAGACGCAAGATGGCAATTTAAACAAAAAAGTAAGACCGCTTGAGTGAACGAAACAATAAACGCAAAAGAAAAAAAGTAACAGTCGAACTTTTGATTGAATTCACAATATTTAGGTGAGTCTCCATTGACTGCGCTCCAAGACAGCCATATTTTGTCGAGACGTTACCAGAAGGAAAACGCAAGAGAAGATTGCTAAAAAAACCAAGAGACACCACGGTAAAACGAAACTCGAGAGCGAAGTGAGGCCCGTCCCCACGAACACTTGAGTCACTCTTTCAAAGTAGACACGTCCAAATTAAGAGGGCACGCGGATGTCGAGGAACGACGCACGATTAAAAACGAGGGCGAGAAATATGTTTCGCTACTATGTTTTTTTCTTCCATCGGTGGCCCGAAAAGAGAGAACAGTTAACTTATGCACGGAGCGTCTCGCAATTATTGGAGTCATTTAGGCGTCAGAGGGGTGGGGAGAGTTGGCGAAATGAATCTGTCGTGGAAGGGGCAGAGGGAGGGGTGGATGTGACACGGCGAGACGTGGGGGCGGCGGCGCATGACGGGCGTCCGTTAGCGACCCGGTGTCCGAAGGGAGGCTCGGGCAGTCTCCTTCGGGCCGAACGGGATTGGAAAGGCGTTTCGCACGGGGTCGGAAGCGGGGGGAGGTGAATACTACGGGAGGGGAGCGGGCGGGAGTGAGAGGAGGGTCCATTCAGGCGAGTGACGGAGGGATCTGGGAACAACGGCATCAAACCGGAAATGGGCCACAAACTCGAAAGAATAAAACCCGCCTCGGGCGAACCCTTTAAAACAAAAATCAAAGACGCGAAAACTGAATATTTCCAACTGAATAGAGGCCATTCGTAATCAAACAATAGTAGAATGCACAGAGTAGTTTTCTTTATTTGAACGAATTTTAGGATTAAACAAAAACCGCTGCATTCAATTCAATTTATTCAACTGAATTAACCAGACCATTTCCATAATTCATTGATCTTATTAGAAATTATAATTTTTTTAGTCAGTGCTACCACCACTGAACACACGAAAAATGGCACAGAAGTGTTTGGAAATATGCTCACTTGGCGATAACTTAATCATTAATTCTAAATTAGGAAAAAAATTATTTAGAAATTAATTTTTGAAAAATATTTGATCAGGCAATGTAAGCAAAATTACATACTATATTTAACAACGTGACGTCAGAGTGAACTAAACTCAAAAGAAACAACATTTCTTCGAAACTCCCCTCGTTCTTGTTCACATAGAAGGAAAACGCTCATATCGAGAACCATAACAAGTAATTCAAGTTCTACCGGGATTCTTAACATTGTATCGGTAGGAGAAAATTACGAGTAAATATCCGCAAAAGGATATGAGAACGATTTCGCAATATTTTATAAGACTGGGAATTTCCTTGAGCGTTCTGAGTAAGTATTATTGTAATTTGGTAGTCTATCGTTTTGAGTTGAGTGTGTTTCTGTTGGACATACAGTCAGACTGTGCACTCATAAATGTCGCAGACTCGCCTAACATAACAAAAGCTGACACACCACCCTACATTCCCATCCTACTCCTACCCCTTCCTCGCTTGTCGAACGTTCTCTCCTCTAACATAGTCTTTAGCATTTCATAGCCAATAAAAATACTCAGCATCCATCTTTCCTGCCTTCTTTGGATTTGGAATTTTTACCTCTTATTTCAACGTTTAACTGAGTAAGTATCCTAGGCGTAAATTAAGGAAGACTAACTTTACCAATTCCACTAGAATTTTTAATTTTCACGACCATGGTTTCGTCGCTAGGCAACATCATCTTAGCAAATCAAAGCAGGAATTAGCAAAGCTAGCCTTCCCTCATTTACGTTTAGTATGAAAGCATTCCACCAAGTAACGCCTGAGAAAATGTCTTATACTGAGAAAGCATTCCCTCTAAAACCAAATTCTCCGCATTAACTTGGAAACTTTCACGAAGGCAAGCTAGAAAATAATAAAGTATATTCAGTCAGGATAATACACGGTGAAACCAGAAATTACCACAAACCATAAGGTGAATAATGGTATGGAGATTAATTCAAGAAGATCAGACAAACGAGACGGTCAATAATTTGGAACGCAAAGTCAAACATTAAGTTAGAATGTAATGATTTGGTGCTGGTGGATCAGATCAGGTATTTGAACAGTATTTTGGAGGAAAATGGCGATGCAAGTGGAGACATTAAAGAGAAGAAAATGAAGAAGGGAATTGAGCACAGGAATTCACTGAATAAAGACGCAAAGAAAAGATGAATACTTTAGTATGGAACGAAAATATGCATGGATCAGAGACCTGTCCTTCGAGACAAGAAAATGACCGGATGTGTACACTGAAGGATTTTTAGATGTGGTTAAGGAATGAAGAAAATAATTTGGAGAGAGAGGAAGACGAGCAAAGAAGTTTGAAATAAGGTGGGGAGGAAGAGGAAACTGTTAGGAGATGCGCCAAGTGGGTGGAGGAGATACCGCGAGGTAGTCAGTCGGATGCTGAAGGCCGTGATGGAATGGAGGAATTTGGGTAAAGGAGGAAGGGCAGGAAAGAAAATAGACTTATTCGACGCCATGAAGGAAAGAACGAGGGTCCAAAGAACTGAAGATGGAAATAATCTAGGGCAAACGAAGGAAGTCTACGCGATATATGCAATAGGAAACAGTTGTTGGGCACCCTCCGATGCCTACGTACCTTTGATATGTCCGATACCTACGTACCTATGGTGGCATGTAGATTATCCACGAATTAATTGAGAGTCTTCAAAAACTTCAGCGGCAAAATCACATTCACGATAATGAGAGGGTTTAAGGGCTTCGTTATTTTACGTTGGTTGGGCCCAACCTAGGGTGCCCTGCGTGTGTATGGGAAACTAACGAGTTAGGAACTTAGTTTTGGAGCTAGATAGAGTACAACGTAGAGCAGCTAGGTTTCTGAAACGTTGCTGCTATGAAGAAGGAAGCACAGTCACGACACTATTGGAAGAATTATGATGAGAGCCACTAGTTGACCGTAGATTGAAATTCAATTCAAAGTTCCTGCTTACATTTGAGGTAGATCACTTATCCGAAGAGGTAAAAATTAAAATTACAGGCCCAGACTTATTATGGTAGATCAGATCGCGTATGTAAATCAAGGAGATAGACAGTAAAACGGATAAATTTACAACGTTTTTCCTCGTTCGATTAGATATGATTCCAGGCTCCAAGGGAATAATTACCCTTGCGGTGGTTTGCGGGGTATTATGCAAATGTAGAATAAATTAGAAGCTTATTTACTCGTGCAGCAGTAAACTTCGGACTCAAGGGTTGGAGATTTTTAACTTGACCCTCGTATAAAATTTACTCAAAAGTCTTCGCATCCCTAGCCGTGAATGAATTGGGTTGGCCGACGTGAGGACCTTCGCGCAAACCCGGTCGACCGTGTCACTTACTGTCAATTCAGCGGGGCACGCCGCGACACTGAGGCGCTGCAAAACGGTTGCCGCCCATCGATGGAATCAAGTCATAAAAAGCCAAACCCTCAGACATAGTGGGTATGGGACAATTCAGGACATTTGCGACGTTGAGTATATCATCAGGCCGCTATTATCCCTGGAAATCGGCTCTTTACTAGGAACGGAAGTAAAACTCGGACTACGCCCGAGGAGCGAGTATACCACGTACACCGGGCAGTGAGGGATGGAGGGGAGGTCGGGCGAAGGGGAACTGCCCCTGCCCATACCAGACTCCGTACCTTTTCATAGACGGCCAGTGAGGCATTCGGGTACCGGATTTGGACCACGGCAATGACAACAAATCAATGTCGAGGAACTATTGAACAACAACCGATCTACCTCAATTACTGCCATTGAAATGTTAATGTTCAAATGTCGATTATTTTTCAAATGTCGATCCATACATGTCAAATTAAAATTTGATTTTGCTAAGTTTTGTGGAATTTAATGCATGACTGATAGTAATTGTTATAGCTATTGGATAAATATGGTTCCGACTAAGGAACCAGTCCCATTTTCTGCCAAGCAGGAAAATGTACATTCTAATCAGTTTGTATAGGTTTCTAAAAGTAGGATAACGATAATTACCATAGGAAATTCAAATAAAAATGTGATGTACTCATCGCTTTTGCAATTGAATTAGTTCGACTTTCGTTCAATCCTTTCTAATAGCCTCTCGGAAATAAAAAATTTTAAAAATCTCACTGTTTACTTCGAATGACTTTGGCGTGGTACGCAATATAAAGATAATTCTTTGAAGGCCATCGCGTGAATTCAATACTTGGCGAAAATATTAACTAATAAAAAAGATCGCTTTCTCGAGAGGTTTAACAATCATATCGTTTCCCAATCGGACAGGGTAAGTTTGTTCAAAGCGTCGCGTGCTTATTATACTTCCATGAAACGGAATGGATGCCAAGACGCAATTTCTAAGTAAACCGAACCTTTCGAACTTGCATATGAAATTTCTCGAGGAATTTCATTCAAATTCACTATCGTCATAATTTTTTTTCAGTAAGCTCCCAATACGGCTGCTATGGATGCAGTATCCACAATAATCGAAGGAACACCACTGAAATATTTGACAGAGTACCCCTAGGCGACTATTCAGCGAGAATTTGGATTTGTCGACCTTCGACAATGAAGACAATTAGACATGACGGCATCAATGAATGCTCAATTTTATTTATTTAAACTGGAAATAACTGAAGCAGCGACATCAAGACCTCGGATTTTGAGACCCTAGTGAATAACCCCTAGTACTAACAAGCAGAGAAGTCTTGAAATAAGGCTTTGGATACGATAGTATCGGGAAGATCCCGTTTAAGGATCGGAGGAGGGTCTTTGGCACTGCTCCAGAATAAAATAAATTGAAATGCCGTCAACCATCCTCGCGTCATTCATTAATAAGTGAAAACTGAACTACAGATACATCGATACTGATGTCGACATCCACATTACTTTGGGCTACGACAAGGATGTCGATACGACACTGACGTTGACCTTACTGTTGTAGAAATTTACAACATTGATATAGCCATCGTTCCCATTAACAGGCATATCGATACGGGGAGCTGACAATGCACTTATATCGTATCGTACAAATCTGATTTCGCACTGTGCTGCACTCACATCTCGAGCATGCAGCTGTCGATGTCGACGAGTTGAACAGTTCTGGACCGCGGCCCCTCCCGCCTCGGTCCCACGCTCGGATGCACCCCCCCAAGGCCTCCTCCCACCCCCCCTTTCCCCCCTCCCCAAGGCATGGCGTGGCGCCCTCAGGAGGGAGGGATGGATGAGAACCGCTATGGCGGAGTGAGGAGAGCAGTTATTCCTCCCTCTCCTCCAGATCCCCGTCTTCCTCCACAACACTCACCGTCCACCGCTCACCCCCTCGCCCCGGTCCCACGACGGAACCGGCCGCACTCCCTAGTACGGACACTCCTCGATCACGGGGGAGTACACCGCGACGCGTAAAACCCATTCACCGACTCCCCCGCGCTCCAAAAACATTACGCTCACACTGAACTGAGATTCCCATTGAAATCCAACACCAGAGGTCATAATTAACTGAATTAATGGCCATAATTAGAAAATATTTTTTACGCAACAAAATATTTCTTTGTTCAATTAAGATTATATTCATTGAGTGGAACAAAATGTAGTTTTTCATTTTCAAATATCATTTTGTACAAAACTCCAAAAATGCGTGTCATTCAGTACATTGTTGTATACAACTGCTACACCAATTGCATATTAATTACCAGATAACAAAAATCCACTAAAGATAAAGTCTCATATAAATTTGAGATAAGAAATGTTTACATTGAAATTTTTCAAATTTGCCAGATATCTATTGTGCGGTGCCGAGTTGATGACAGGGATGGATAAGGTGGAATGAACGGAAAGGAAAACGAATGCGAAAGTGCTGGGTATGGTGGGGGAGGAGAGGGAATTGTTGGGTGAAATCCTAAGAAGGAAGAAAAAATGGATGAATGGAGTAGTGATCGGCCATGGGATGTTGAAGACTGTAATAGAGAGGAGAAATGTTAGGCAAACAAGGAAAGGGAAGGAACAGGATGGGGATGTTGGACGGGATGAAGGGAGGAAGGAAGTATACGGAGATGAAGAGGGGCTTGTTGCAGAGTAGGAAGTTGGGTTGTATTTTGCTAGTAGATATTTATTTAGTAGTTGTGTCCATCCATAACCTACCTTAACCAGCAGATTACTGTTAAAAAAATTAGGCGAAAAAATTGTTGATAGACTGGACACATGTTTTTCCATGAGAGTTTTTATCTACTCAGAGTCAGATATTTTTCCACCTAAATCAGAATTCAATTATGAGCCTACCACTTTTTCAATTTGATCGCAACCATACTGGCGATATACAATACTCGTACGCATACGTGTACCAACAAGGAGAGTCGAAGAAAAGCACGAGACAACGGGCCATCGTTCTTTCCAGCTGCTTCGGGCGACATTGTACACCATGTGAGGATATTTTTCCCACGCGTGAGCATAATAAATCAAGGGCATACAGCATTTGGCAAGAGGCTAACCGTCATTTTTTTAGCCGACCAATTTTCAACCTGAATGACGGCTTGATATTTTCCATCAGGTAATAATTACTAAGTCGAACGGAGCATGAACTCACAAATTCGGAGAGTCACTTCTTTTACATTTGCTAAGATTTCTCAGCATGTTTCATTTCAAAACTTGCGTTTAGCTGAGAGTGTCCAGAAAAATCACCCGGATTCGAAATCGGGGGCCCATCCGAACATCGGGCTTTTAATCTTTCCTCCTTCGGGCGCCCCACCAACGACGGTCATCTATCCGAAAGATCGCTTGACGGGCGAGGGTGGAGCTACTAAGTTCTAATGCAGGGTTTCCCAACCTCTTCTGTATCATTTCCCAACTTCGACGCCTCAATGATGTTGAAGTCCCATCTAGCATAATAGGCAAACAAGTTCTGAAAATGTAATAATACAAATGGGGACTTGAAATAAGAAGGAACACAGGAGAAACTGTTTTTGATTATCTTTAATGACATCAATTTACCGACAAGGGTCATTTTTTAACTACACTCGCGATGAGGTAACGATGACATCATGTTATAATTGTCCCCATGGATCCCATGTCGGGAAGTACTGTACGAGATGTGAAATTCCTCAAGATAGGAGGGGCAGTTCATTTCCATGTGTCGCCTCCGGAAATTCTTCCGAATTCTTAGGAAAATCTGTTACTAGCCGAAATATCACACAGCTTGGATGAAGCTGAGATTTCCCAGAGGCGTGAACTGGATTGGAACCCGAACGCTAACTGACCCCCGGTCAGTAGCCCAGCGTTCTATCCACTGTTCCAGTCACTTCTCGAGCATCGTTTTTTCATGAGTGTGACCGATAGAT